>NW_020665097.1:248153-248604 GCF_002925995.2 Terrapene triunguis
TGTGTGTGAGAGAGAGAGATCCCCTATGCTCCCTCCTGTGTGTGAGAGAGAGATCCCCTATGCTCCCCCCATGTGTGTGTGTGTGAGAGAGAGAGATCCCCTATGCTCCCCCCATGTGTGTGTGAGAGAGATCCCCCATGCTCCCCCCATGTGTGTGTGAGAGAGATCCCCCATGCTCCCCTTTGTATCTGAGAATGAGAGATCCCATGCACTTCCATAGGCAGTGTTTGTGAGATCCCCCATGCCCCCATGTTTGTGTGTGTTTCTGTGATTCCCCCTACACTCCCCATGTGTGTGTGAGAGAGACCCCCTACACTCTCCATGTGTGTGACCGAATATACTCCCAATGTGTGTGTGTGACCCTCCCCATGTATGTGTGACTGCCCCCCCTCCCCTCGGTTCCCCTGTGTGTCTTAGGGTGACCAGTCAGCAAATGTGAAAAATCGGGATG
>NW_020665097.1:248614-248763 GCF_002925995.2 Terrapene triunguis
CCAGCACCCCGTGGGGCAGGGCTACAGTAACCAGCACCCCGTGGGGCAGGGCTATACTAACCCAGCACCCCGTCGGGCAGGGCTACAGTAACCAGCACCCCATGGGGCAGGGCTATACTAACCCAGCACCCCGTGGGGCAGGGCTATAG
>NW_020665097.1:248773-260348 GCF_002925995.2 Terrapene triunguis
CAGGGGACTGAGCCTGGCTCTCCAGCATTCAGGGCCAGGCCTTTGCCACATCTTCTCTGCACCGGTGGGGCTTGCAGGTGGAAGCATTCATTTGCCTGGAATTGGGTATCAGGCTCGGCTCCCCACCTGCCAACCCCAGCACTTATTTTATTTGTGTCTTCAGGTGTTTATTCCTTCACCCTGTGCCCAGGCTGTGAATTGGTGGCTGAGCGCAGTGCTGCAGGGCAAACACATGGGGTCAAACAAATGAACGCTCTAGTTGGCTAATGAAAAAACAGTCAAGGGGAACGGAAGCATCCGGATGCCCCCTCTCTGTTCTAATTACTGGACCCTCTCCCCTTACAAAGATGGGCTAGAACCCAGGAGTCCCAACTCCCCGCTCCCCTCCCAGAGCCAGGGATAGAACCTAGGAGACCTGCAGCCCAGCCCTCTCTGCTCTATCCACTAGATCCCGCTCCTTCCCAGAGCTGGGAATAGAAGCCAGGAATTCTGGTTCTCATTAACCCCATTCTAACACAGTAGACATCACTCCCTTCCCAGAGCTGGGACTAGTCCTGATTCCGAGCTCCCACACGCTAACCACTAGACCGCACTCCCCTCCCAGTCCATGTAGTTAGAATCCCTTTCAGGGGCCCAATCCTGCACTCCTGAACCAATGGGAGCCCAAGCAAGCTCTCTGCGGAGGATCCATCATCAAAGCACATGGGGGCCCAGTCTAGCATATCCACCTCCCCTGGGAACAGCCTTGTTGTCTGCAGTGGGCAAGCAGCACTTACAGGATTGGGCCTGTCACATGCTCCCTTTGCTCCCCCGTGGAAAATAAAATGAAACTGGTGAACTGGGGTGGGGCAGCCCTCAGGGCCCCGAATAAGTGACTGGGAATGGGAGAGCTCCCAAGGCGAGGGCTCAGTTCGCGTCCGTGAAGCACCTCCCAGAGCCACTGCCTCCCAGCTGTATTAAAACATATACAGCAGCCTCCAGCAGCGAAAGGCCTGATCTGCTTGCAGGAGCACATACACCAACACCTGTGTGGACATGCTTAATCCAGATTGGTCTAGCCGTCTGAATCAACTTCAGCTAAGCCACTCTAAGGGCCCGTCTACACTTAAAACGCTGCATTGGTGCAGCTGTGCCGTGATAGCTCTTTAATGAAGACATTCCACGCCACCAGAAGAGAGCTCTCCCGTCAGCGTAGTTAATCCACTTCCCCAAGAGGCGGTAGAAGCTTTCCTGACATAGAGCTGTCTACACAGAGGGTTAGATTGATGTAACTATGTTGCTTAGGGGGGTGGATTCTTTATCCAACCTGTTCTTAAAAACCTCCAGTGATGGAGATTCACAATCTCCCTTTGAACCCTGTTCCAGAGCTTAATTACTCTTATAGTTAGAAAGTTTTTCCTAATATTGAACCTACATTTTTCTTGTTGCAGATTAAGCCCATTACATCTGTCCTACCTCCAGTGGACATGGAGAACAATTGATCACTGTCCCCTTTATAACAGCCCTTCACATATTTGAAGACTGCTATCAGGTTCCCCCTCACCCTTCTTTTCTTAAGACTAAACCTGCCCAGTTTTTGTAACCTTTCCTCATACATCAGGCTTTCTAGACCTTTAATAATTTTTGTTGCTCTCCTCTGGACTGTCTCCAATTTGTCCACGTCATTCCAAAAGTGGGGCACCCAGAACTGGACACAGGACTCCTGCTGGGACCTCCCCAGTGCCGAGTAGAGTGGGACAATTCCCTCCTGTGTCTTATAAGGACACTCTTGTTAATATACCCCAGAATGATATTAGCCTTTTTAACAACTGCATCACGCTGTTGATTCATATTCAGTTTGTGAGCCACTATAACCCCCAGATCCTTTGCAGTCGCAAAGCCACCTAGCCAGTTTTCCCCATACTGTAGTTGTGCATTTGATTTTTCCATTCTAAGTGTAGTAATGTGCACGTGTCTTTATTGAATTTCATCTCGTTGATTTCAGACCAATTATCTAATTTTTCACAGTTGTTTTGAATTCTAATCCCCTCTTCCAAAGTGCTTGCAACCCCTCCCAGCTTGGTGTCATCCACACATTTTTAAGCATACTCCATTATTCAAGTCATTAATGAAAATAGTGACTAGTACCAGACCAAGGACTGACCCCTGTGGGACCCCAGTAGACATGTCCTCTCAGTTTGACAGCGAACCATTGATAACTACTCTCTGAGTACAGTCTTTCAACCAGTTGTGCACCCACCTTACAGTAATTTCATTTAGACCATATTTCCCTAGTTTGCGTATGAGAATGTCATGTGGGACTCTGTCAAAAGCCTCACTAAAATCAAGATATATCACATCTACAGCTTCCCCCCTACCACTAGGCCAGAAACCCCGTCAAAGAAGGAAATTAGTTTGGTTTGGCATGATTTGCTCTTGACAAATCCATTCTGGCTATCCCTTAACCCTACTATCCTCTAGGTGCTGAAAAACTGATTGTTTAATCATTTGTTCCAATATCTTTCCAGGTATCGAAATTAGGCTGACTGGTCTATAATTCCTTGGGTCCCCTTGTTCCCCCTTTTAAAGATAGGTGCTATGTTTGCCCTTCTCCAGTCCTCTGGGACCTCACCCGTCCTCCTGGAGTTCTCGAAGATAACTGTTAACGGTTCTGAGATTGCTTCAGCTAGTCCCTGAAGTACCCTAGGATGAATTTCATCAGGCCCTGCCAACTTGAATACATCTAACTTGTCTACATTTGTTACCCTGTTCTTTCCCTAGTTTGGCTTGTGTTCCTTCCCCCTTGTTGTTAATATCAATTGTGTTGAGTATCTGGTCACCATTAACCATTTTAGTGAAGACTGAAAATAGGCATTAAACACCTCAGCCTTCTTGATATCACCAGTTATTAGCTCTCCTTCCCCACTAGGTAGAGGGTTATCCTTGAGCCCTAGGGACTGAGTAAAGGTGGGTGCCCTAGAGTGTGTGAGTAACAGAGAATTTTGTGCAGGTAACCAATTTGGTGGAGAATGCGAGCAGCCTAAGGTCTTTTGGACTGAACTGATAGAGTCTAACACAGTAAATAATAGCAGACTACCTGTGCCTTCTGTCAGAAAGGGTCATTACCTACCTGGCAGACTGACCACCCCAGAGCAACAAGAGAGAAAGGGAATGAAGAAAAGGAACCAGGAGGGGTGGGGGATAGTTGAGGAGCCCACCCTCTTTTCTAAATGGGTAGTGGGACAAAGCCTGTGCCCATGGGAAGGGACGGTTCAGCGAGGAAAGCAGGATCGGGCCCAGACAAGCAGGCAGGCAACAGATAAAGTGATTGGAAAATAGGTTGGGAGCCCTGAGGGTCATAGTGGCAGGAGTAAGGGAAGGGGTAAGCACAGGCATGGGGAATTCAGATCCCTGGGACAATACTGGGAATGGTGATATCTGAGCTGATGAAGGTGTCATTTGGGGAAATAAACAAGTGATTTAAGGAAAGAGAGTGAGAAACTTCTCACTCTCTTTCCTTAAATCACCTTAAACTACACTGAGGCTGGAGGGAATTGAACAGTTGAAAAATGTGAAAATGTTAAAGAGGGAAAGTCATGGCTGTAATAAGGGGCAGTCAGAGCCAGGAGAATGAGAAGAGATTCTGGATCCTTTTGGGGGGGTGGGGGCCGGGACGGGGGGGGGGGACAAAATAGCAGATAAGAGCTGCAGTAAAAGCATAAGAAAAGAAAAAGACAGTGCTCCTCTAGAGCAACAGCAGAGGTGAGGTGCACAAAGAAGCAATGTTAGGAACATTGAGCCTTAAGGTGGCTCTGAGTAATCAGACTGTCACTTTGATAAGGGTACATGAAAACGCTGTGAGTACAAAAGAAACAGCTACAGCTTATGTAAAAATTGATATGGCTAACATAATGTTATAGAAGTTAAACTAGGGAAGGAATACACCTTGTATGACATATGCGGTGTATATCGTAGAAGGGGTAAAAGAAATGCCAACAAAACATGCTACTTAATTAAAATCCTGCACGGGCTCCAAAAAGGAGCCACAGTAGGTTGTGTTTCCTTTCTCAGCTCGCTGTGTGTTTTGGAAGCGGGAGTTGAAAGTGAAAAGTAATCCAAACTCTGGTGGAAGTTGATTGTGTCCCTTTTAAGACAAAGGGTACGTCTACACTACGAGATTAATTCGAATTTAGATAATTCGAATTTGGGAAACAGATTGTATAAATTCGATTGTGCGCAGCCACACTAAGCACATTAATTCAGTTTTTAACCACATTAATTCGGTGGTGTGCGGCCACACTACCCCTAATTCGAATTTACAAAATCGATTTTGGTGCTACTCCGCTCGTCGGGGTGGAGTACAGAAATCGATTTTAAGCGCCCTTTAATTCGAAGTAACTGGCTCCGTTGTGTGGACGGGTTAAGGATTAATTCGGATTAACGCAGCTAAATCCGAATTAAAGTCGTAGTGTAGACCAGGCCAGAGTCTCTGAGCTGCTAGTAGCTTTGGATCCAAAAGCAAGGCAGAACGCGTCTGTGTGGATGCAAATTCCCTAGCTGATAGAGGAAGGAGAACTGCCTATAAACGGCAGCACGAAGAAGCTGCAGATAATGGACATACCTGGTCAGCAACTAAGCTACTTGTAAGCAAGAAAACTCCGATTATGACCCTCCAGGAAAGGAAAGTGGGAAAACAAGTCAAGCCTGAGAATAAGAGGGACGGGTTAACCCTAAGTAGAAAAAAACATTGTTTGTGTATGCACAGTGCTGAAATCTAAGGACAAATACAAAAGAGGTCTGCTGACATGCATGACACCCCTACCTCTTTAATTCACCCAAACCCCATGGATATAATTCAATTAAAGCCTATGCAAAGATTTCAAGAGGACATTGAACACACTGGTCTCAAAGACAAATTGTCTAAATAAAAGGCCTGGTACAAAAGGATACTTATAAACACCCATTTGTAATAGACTTGATGCTAATGTTATTGTTAATATTAACATTGGGATAAATTTAACATTAATGAGTAACCCTGTAACAATGCATAATGTGTATGATTTTTGGAAAAAGCTTACCGTGTTCTTACCCTAGTTTGGCTTGTGTTCCTTCCCCCTTCTGCTGCTCAGTTATTACCTGTGAATAAACTTAAAGCTTGGCACAGCAGGAAAAACATTACAAACCTGATCTGCTGTATGAGAAGGGAAACTGAGGCACACCACCTAATGAATTTAATAACTGAACGGTGGGATAATTCACCCTAAACCCTTAAAAGGTAGAAGCCATTGAAACCTGGCCTGCCTATAGAACAAAAACACAGGGAAGTATGGGGGTAATTCCTTTCTTTTCATAGAATCATAGAATATCAGGGTTGGAAGAGACCTCAGGAGGTCATCTAGTCCAACCCCTTGCTCAAAGCAGGACCAACCCCAACTAAATCATCCCAGCCAGGGCTATGTCAAGCTGGGCCTTAAAAACCTCTAAAACCACCACCTCCCTAGGTAACCCATTTCGGTGCTTCACCACCCTCCTAGTGAAATAGTTTTTCCTAATATCCAATCTGGATCTCCCACACTGCAACTTGAGACCATTGCTCCTTGTTCTGTCATCTGCCATCACTGAGAACAACCTATCTCCATCCTCTTTGGAACCCCCCTTTCAGGTAGTTGAAAGCAGCTATCAAATCCCCCCTCACTCTTCTCTTCTGCAGACTAAACAAGCCCAGTTCCCTCAGCCTCTCCTCGTAAGCCATGGGCCCCAACCCCCTAATCATTTTTATTGCCCTCTGCTGGATTCTCTCCAATTTGTCCACGTCCTTTCTGTAGTGGCAGACCCAAAACTGGACGCAGTACTCCAGATTTGGCCTCACCAGTGCCGAATAAAGGAGAATAATCACTTCTCTCGATCTGCTGGCAATGCTCCTACTAAGGCAGCCCAATATGCCATTAACCTTCTTGGAACAAGGGCACACTGTTGACTCATATCCAGCTTCTCGTCCACTGTAATCCCCAGGTCCTTTTCTGCAGAACTGCCGCTTAGCCAGTCGGTCCCCAGCCTGTAGCGGTGCATGGGATTCTTCCTTCCTAAGTGCAGGACTCTGCACTTGTCCTTGTTGAACCTCATCAGATTTCTTTTAGCCCAATCCTCCAATTTGTCTAGGTCACTCTGGACCCTACCCCTACCCTCCAGCGTATCTACCTCTCTCCGCAGCTTAGTGTCATCCGTGAACTTGCTGAGGATGCAATTCATCCCATCATCCAGATCATTAATGAGGATGTTGAACAAAACCAGCCCCAGGACCGACCCCTGGGGCACTCCACTTGATACCGGCTGCCAACTAGACATGGAGCCATTGATCACTACCTGTTGAGCCCGACGATCTAGCCAGCTTTCTATCCACCTTATAGTCCATTCATCCAATCCATACTTCTTTAACTTGCTGGCAAGAATACTGTGGGAGACCGTATCAAAAGCTTTGCTAAAGTCAAGATATATCACATCCACCGCTTTCCTCATATCCAAAGAGCCAGTTATCTCATCATAGAAGGCAATCAGGTTGATCAGGCATGACTTGCTCTTGGTGAATCCATGTTGACTGTTCCTGATCACCTTCCTCTCCTCCAAGTGCTTCAAAATGGATTCCTTGAGGACCTGCTCCATGATTTTTCCAGGGACCAAGGTGAGGCTGACCGGTCTGTAGTTCCCTGGATTCTCCTTCTTCCCTTTTTTAAAGGTGGGTACTATATTTGCCTTTTTCCAATCATTTGGGACCTCCCCCGATCGCCACGAATTTTCAAAGATAATGGCTCTGCAATCACATTAGCCAAATCCCTCAGCACCCTTGGATGCAGGGCCGGCTCCAGGCACCAGCGTAGCAAGCAGGTGCCTGGGGCGGCCAATGAAGAGGGGGGCGGCACGTTCAGACATTCGGCGGCAATTCAGCGGCGGGGCCGTCACTCCCTCTCAGAGCGAAGGACCTGCCGCCGAATTGCCGCCGTAGAATGAAGTTGCGGTAGAGCTGCCGCCAATCGCGAGCGGGGTTTTTTTTTTTTTTTTTTTGCTGCTTGGGGCAGCAAAAATGCTAGAGCCGGCCCTGCTTGGATGCATCAGATCTGGACCCATGGACTTGTGCATGTCCAGGTTTTCTAAATAATCCTTAACCTGTTCTTTCACCACTGAGGGCTGCTCACCTCCTCCCTATACTGTGCTGCCCAGGGCAGCAGTCTGGGAGCTGACCTTGTCTGTGAAGATCAAGGCAAAAAAAGCATTGAGTACTTCAGCTTTTTCCACATCATCTGTCTCTAGAGGTTGCCTCCCCCATTCAGTAAGGGTTCCACACTTTGCCTGCAATCAGCAAGGAAATTTGTAAAAGAAAGGAGTATTTTAAGCAATAGTCTGTCACCCTCCTCCCCAAAGTGATAGAAAAATGTTCTTTTTGTCTTTCAGAACTTCAGGACAAGCTGGTACCAGCTGAAGAGCAACCCAGAATTCCATGGATCTACTTTTGCGACGACGATTATGTTTTGTGTTTTATGTTTTGTGTTATTTGTCTTGTTGTTAGCATTGTTGTGTATTGTGTTTAAAAAAAGGATACTGCATTAGGCAGAAAAGGATTAATAAGTATTTTAACTGCATTTACAGAAAACAATGTTGCAGAAAAGCGGAGGTCAAGGAACGCCAGTCTGTTAACAGGGAAACATGCACAGGTGGCAAAGGCACATTTAAAGGCAGAATATGCATGGCACACAGGGTTTATCTGTGAGAATGGAAGGATGGACATAAAAAAATTTGAAGCACAAAGTGAAATTACCAAGGGAAAGAAGGGTATGTGAAAACATTGTTTACTGAAAAAAAATCAGTAATAATTGGCAAGTCTAAATCAACTTCCAGTATGTAAGGCTTGCTGAGTGCCCCTGGGTGTTGTATAAAGTTAAATGTAAGGAAAGGAAGGCCATTACAACACCTTCCCTGATTACTATAAGGGGCAGTACAATAAAGGCCTAGTGAAGGTATAGCTGCCCTAACACTATCTTAATATGAACTACTGAAGGTTATTGGATTTGCCTGGCAGCCAGGAGGGTGGGTAGCCTAAAAAAGGCTCTCAAGGAGTGTATTGAAAATTGCTTTGGGTGAAACTGGATTAGGAGTTGGAGTACTGGATGCTACTAACAGAGCGGTAATGGCAATCAAACTAAATTGTTACAGGTTACAGCTGAAATACAAGACTTGGGAAAGTCCATCAGTGTCAAAGCCCTTGTCAAAATTAGGAATGGGGCAACAATTATTTTCTAAAATACTGCCAGTCTGGCAACAGCGAGGTGAAAAGTATTTGTTACTTTTAGTAGGGACTATGGAATCAATATAAGAAAATGTGTCTTTAGCATTAGCCTGTACACAGGCCCAGGAAATAAATCAGCAATTGGTCATTCAAATATTCCGGGAAGGCATGCAAGGAAATTTGCCTTTGGAAATAAAAAAGTTGTTGGAAAATGTTACAGAAGGGGAGAGACAATGAATGGCATGGTGGAAATTGATAAATTTTACCCTAAATAAAGATCAAATGGTTCTACAAACATATGTAGTAACTATACACCCCAGTCTCACTACTGGTATATATCCAGTGGTACCTGTGGGAATCCACACAAAGAACAGGAGTACTTGTGGCACTCCTGTTCTTTTTGCAGATACAGACTAACACGGCTGCTACTCTGAAACCTGTGGGAATCCAGTTAACAAAAACTTTGGTTATGTATTCCACTGATCATCATTCCTGGGCATATAAAGAAAACCAACAGTGGAAAACCACTGACATGTTTCAGTGCGTAGCCCATGAAAATTTGGGATATGTGGATGAGGATCAAAATTTACAAGAAAGAGGTGACTGTTTCTATGTTAAAGACAAAGGAACCCAAAGATGTACGTTTAATGTATTCACTAAACAAAAGTCAGCTGTTGTCTCTGCAGGAAGGGGATGTGTTTGTGGTAGAAGTCATTGTCCAATGGCAGTAGTAGACGATAAGCAATTGTATTTTATGACTTATTTAGTTAATAGATGTTTTTGCAATATTACAAAGATTAAAAGTTGTGATTTTAAATACTATGTACCTGTATGGACTGTAAACTACTTGAAGCTTAAACCACAATTGTATCACAATGTAATGCCTGTAACCTTAGGCATGAATATGACCATGATAAGAAAATTGTTAATCCATCCTGTGTTACATTTGCATTTACAATATATATTGCACAGACAGGAGAACAAATACGTATTGAAGTACAACATGATAATACAGAAATCACTGATGTACTGAAAACTATTGCAGATGCAGGACATCACTCCTGGTGGGAAACACTATTAGGGTGGTCACTTTCTGCCATTGGTATGCTAAATATAATGGTTCACCCCATTATGGTGATCACTGGAATCCAATTGACTTTATTAATGAGCATAATAGCTTTGGCTTGCGGGATGAAGAGAACTGTTTGAAGAATACAGGAAGCTGGCATGCAAAGTCAAATAAGGCCCTTGTTAATTATACCCAGGAGGCAAGCCCAAGCTCAGCAGGTCTGAGTATTGGACTCCTGTAATAGTAATGAGGACTTTGGAAAAAGTGTCATTAAGGAGGGGACTGTAAGGATAAGGCCTTTGTCTGCAGCCATATTAGGAGAGTAGCAGCCATGAGCTAAGAAGCAAGAAGTCCCATCCTCACATTCCATCTAAATTACATTAAAATAATGTAATATCGGGCTGTTAAGAAGGTGATCCTGTCCTAATAGTGCCCACCATCCCCAGATAAAGAAACAGATCTTAAGGTGGGTAAAGAAAACTTAGTTTGATAGCATCCTGTCTGGCAAGGAATCACTTATTAATAGTTGTTGTTGTGAAATCCTCATTTCTTTATTGTTTTGTCTTTATGGACCTCACTTCTCTATTGTTTGTCTGATCTCTGTTTGGTTCTTTGATTGTTTCTGTCTGTTACATAATTAATTTTACTAAGTGTAAATCAATTAAGGTGGTGGGCTATGATTGGTTAGAGAATTTTGTTACAATATGTTAGGATTGGTTAGTAAAATTTTAGTGAAATGATTGGTTAGGGTACAGCTAAGCAAGGCTCAAGTTTCACCATATAAACTGGGGTCCAAAAGGAAATTCTTTGGAACCAACTAGGGCCGGCTCCAGCATTTCTGCCGCCCCAAGCAAAAAAAAAAAAAAAAGCCGCCCCCCCCCCCCATTGGAGAAAAAAACCCGCGATCGGTGGCGGCAGTTCGGCGGCAGGTCCTTCGCTCCTAGAGGGAGTGAGGGACCTGCCGCCCCCAAATTGCCGCAGGTGCCGCCCCTCTCCCTTGGCCGCCCCAAGCACCTGCTTGTTAAGCTGGTGCCTGGAGCCGGCCCTGGAACCAACTACTGGACACAGCCCCAAGATCAGAGCTGTCAGACCTCAACACCCTGCCAATTACATTGTGCAGAAGTGGAAGTCCCCCAGATGACCTGATCCTGACTGGCCAGCAGGGAAAAGTTCATCTGCCTTATTGGGAGTGGTGAGCATTTTGTGCGTAGCATGTGTTTTCTATTTTGGTGACTGTTAATAAATAGAGGTTAAGTGGGATATTACTGTGTAAGGCTCTTTCACTGGTAAAAGACCCTACAAACCCACCGAGTGTGAGGTGACGCCCTGAGCCCATGGAAGGGTAAGTGTGGGTGCTTAAATTAACAGGGTTATGCTTGAGCCCTAGGAACAGGGTAAGGCTGGGTGCCCCAGAGTGCGCGAGTAACAGAGAATTTTGTGCGGTTTACAAGAGAGAGTGTGATGTATAATGCAACTCCTCCCTTTTCCCCTGCCTGTGCTTCCTGGAGAAGCTGAACCCCTCTTCACCAATAGTCCAGTCATGTGACAAGTTCTGAGGTCTCTGTGTGTTATCCCCTTCCAGCCCGTCCAAGGGGGCAATGGAAGGTTGGGCTCCCTGGCCCATTCAGCCCTTGGCCTCTCTGCTGGGGCTCAGCTAGTGAATGTGGGTTTTGGGCAAGTAGCTGCCTGAGATGAGACCCACTAAACTGGCCTCATGCAGGGGGCCACCAAACAGGGGCTGGCTAATAACCTGCCTTCCCGTAGCACCCAAAGCCATATGCTGCCTTCCCACAGGTCTCGCTTTGCAATGTCACTGAAATGCAGCCACCTCTGGATTGGAACAGGCTGTGGCCTGGCAGCTGCTGAACAGTTGCACAGCTGCAGTGATATGACCCAGAGAGAGCGATCCCGTAGCTAACTGCTAAGGGCGTTCAGGAGGGTGGACTAGAATTGTCGCTGCTGGAATTGGGACAGAAAGCAGGGCTCCGGGGTAAGCTCCATGGCATTGTTATTTAATGCAAATGGCTGAGGCTAAAACCTTGTATCTCATCAACCCAGAACCTCACTGGAGTATTGGGAATAGTATGAGCTCCCCACCCTGCTCCCTGCAGCACAGCGCCCCCCACATCACATTGGGGGCAGCACTGACCCTGGGGAGACCACCACCTATTGAGCCCCGACTCTGCTCCCCACAGCATTGATTCATTCCATGGAGGGCTCCCCATCCTAGGCCTAAAAAGAACAGGAGT
>NW_020665097.1:260748-265877 GCF_002925995.2 Terrapene triunguis
GAAAAAAAGCCGCGATCGGTGGCGGCAGTTCGGCGGCAGGTCCTTCGCTCCTAGAGGGAGTGAGGGACCTGCCGCCCCCAAATTGCCGCAGGTGCCGCCCCTCTCCCTTGGCCGCCCCAAGCACCTGCTTGTTAAGCTGGTGCCTGGAGCCGGCCCTGGAACCAACTACTGGACACAGCCCCAAGATCAGAGCTGTCAGACCTCAACACCCTGCCAATTACATTGTGCAGAAGTGGAAGTCCCCCAGATGACCTGATCCTGACTGGCCAGCAGGGAAAAGTTCATCTGCCTTATTGGGAGTGGTGAGCATTTTGTGCATAGCGTGTGTTTTCTATTTTGGTGACTGTTAATAAATAGAGGTTAAGTGGGATATTACTGTGTAAGGCTCTTTCACTGGTAAAAGACCCTACAAACCCACCGAGTGTGAGGTGACGCCCTGAGCCCATGGAAGGGTAAGTGTGGGTGCTTAAATTAACAGGGTTACGCTTGAGCCCTAGGAACAGGGTAAGGCTGGGTGCCCCAGAGTGCGCGAGTAACAGAATTTTGTGAGGTTTACAAGAGAGAGTGTGATGTATAATGCAACTCCTCCCTTTTCCCCTGCCTGTGCTTCCTGGAGAAGCTGAACCCCTCTTCACCAATAGTCCAGTCATGTGACAAGTTCTGAGGTCTCTGTGTGTTATCCCCTTCCAGCCCGTCCAAGGGGGCAATGGAAGGTTGGGCTCCCTGGCCCATTCAGCCCTTGGCCTCTCTGCTGGGGCTCAGCTAGTGAATGTGGGGTTTGGGCAAGTAGCTGCCTGAGATGAGACCCACTAAACTGGCCTCATGCAGGGGGCCACCAAACAGGGGCTGGCTAATAACCTGCCTTCCCGTAGCACCCAAAGCCATATGCTGCCTTCCCACAGGTCTCGCTTTGCAATGTCACTGAAATGCAGCCACCTCTGGATTGGAACAGGCTGTGGCCTGGCAGCTGCTGAACAGTTGCACAGCTGCAGTGATATGACCCAGAGAGAGCGATCCCGTAGCTAACTGCTCAGGGCGTTCAGGAGGGTGGACTAGAATTGTCGCTGCTGGAATTGGGACAGAAAGCAGGGCTCCGGGGTAAGCTCCATGGCATTGTTATTTAATGCAAATGGCTGAGGCTAAAACCTTGTATCTCATCAACCCAGAACCTCACTGGAGTATTGGGAATAGTATGAGCTCCCCACCCTGCTCCCTGCAGCACAGCGCCCCCCACATCACATTGGGGGCAGCACTGACCCTGGGGAGACCACCACCTATTGAGCCCCGACTCTGCTCCCCACAGCATTGATTCATTCCATGGAGGGCTCCCCATCCTAGGCCTAAAAAGAACAGGAGTGCTTGTGGCACCTTAGAGACTAACAAATTTATTAGAGCATAAGCTTTCGTGGGCTACAGCCCACTTCTTCGGATGCATATGCATATGCTCTAATAAATTTGTTAGTCTCTAAGGTGCCACAAGTACTCCTGTTCTTTTTGCGGATACAGACTAACACGGCTGCTACTCTGAAACCATCCTAGGCCTGTTGCTGGAGTGCTGCTGAGCTCAGCGCCGGGGGCTGGCATGGCTGCTGGCTGTTTGCAGAGGCGAGTGCCCGGGTGCGGCTGCTGCTTCTCGCTCCTGAGAACCTTGATGACAGCGTTGGCCAGGCACGTTGAGGCAGGGCTGAGCCGCCAGCGCCGCAGGACTCCCACATGTTCTACTTTTGATCCCAGCATCACTGCCCTGAGGTCTTCCCCACAGCCGCCCCCTGCAGCTAGAGATGGGTGGGCAGCGGGGTTTGCATCCCAGTCAACCTTTCGAGCTATTGCAAAAATGTCCTGACCTGAACTGGGCCCAAAAGTCCAGGCAGTGATGGCAGAGACAGACAGACACACACATACGCTGAGCATGCTGAAAGCAAAGAGCTGAAACCCGGGTTTTATGGAGGATTGAATTGGTTTGGCCCTCGGGGATCCCCTGAAAAGCATAAAGGATGAGATTGGTCCGCTGAACAAGTCAACCGGCTTTACTGCGGGGAAGGGGCTCAGCAGAGTCGGTAGTTAAGGCAAGGCTGTCCAATGCCAAGTGAAGCCATTTGTCAACACCCCTACCCCCATCTCTTCTGGAGGCCTTGGGGGGAATGTGCTACATGGGGGGGGGGGGCTACGTGGAGGGACCTAGAGGGCTGCCTGGGCCCAGATCACTTCCTAGAAGGAGCCGCGATAGAAGTGAACCCTTGGTGCAGCTTTAGGAGGAAACAGTGAAATGGGGCAAGACATGGAGGAAAGGCGGAAATTCCAGCTTCTCCCCCTCCCAGGCATCCTCTTCTCCCAAACCAGCCACTGACTGGCCCCTGGCAGAGCCCCAGCCGAGAGGAGTGGAGGGGGCAGAGAACTCCATCCATTCATTGGTGGGGGGGCACTGCTGATTATGGTACGTGCCGTGCCCACAGGCCGCAGGAGCTGCCCGCTCTCTGTCCTGCCCCAGGGACTGAGGGCACAGCCCCTGCTGCTGACACATAGCAGGGCAGAGCCATTCAAGCAGGCAAAGGGATGAGCCAAATATCCCATGTCAGTGGGTGCAAAGAGCCCTAGGGGCGAGGGATCTGAGCTGAGGCTTGTGGGAGGACACAGCCCGCCTAGGCCCCGAAGTAGGCGGCTGGCATCAATGTGGCACTGCTGCAGCTTGTGCTGGTTCGGTCAGGCCAGAGCAAGCTGCAGTGCTGCGTTTCTCTAGTGTGAACGGCTGCAGCCCAGGCTCTAGGCGCTTCACAGAGTTACAGGGTGCATCTACACGGCAGTAACAGACCCGCGGCCTGGCCATGGCTGGCCCGGTCAGCTGACTCAGGCGGCGGGGCTATGAAATTGCAGTGTAGACACTCAGGCTGGGGCTGGAGCCCAGGCTCTGGGAGTAACACTCCTCCTCTTGCGAAGGGGCCATGGGCACATTAACCCTTTGCTCCCTGGGGAACGAGCCCTTCCTCAAGCGAGCTCTGTCTAGCCCCCTCTCTGGGGTCACGTCGCTGCCCCCCACCTCCTCCCCAGCCCCCAGACTCTCCTGCTACCCCTCCCATGCCTGGCTCCCACACCCCTTGAATTCCAAACCTCCTGCTACTCCCTATCCCCAAGCTGGGTCAGGACGACTCCGCCATGGGCCCTCCCCATCCCCCACCATGGCTCCCTGCACCCCCCAGGATGCACTCCGCTGACAAGAGCAGCGCAGTGGGGACAGTGCGGGGGTTGCAGGGAGTCCTGGGGGGGGAGGGGAATGCACTCAGCAGACAGGAGCAGCGCAGTGGAGTCAGCGCAGGGGGTGCAGGGAGCCCGGGGGGGGGCGATGCGCTCAGCTGAGAGGAGCAGCACAACGGGGACAGTGCGGGGGGTGCAAGGAGCCCTGGGTGGGGGGGAGGCACTCGGCTGACAGGAGCAGCACAGTGGAGTCAGCGCGGGGGGTGCAGGGAGCCCTGGGTGGGGGGATGCACTTGGCTGAGAGGAGCAGCGCAGTGGAGTCGGTGCAGGGGGTGCAGGGAGCCCTGGGTGGGGGGATGCACTTGGCTGACAGGAGCAGCGCAGCGGGGTGCGGGGGGGGTTGGTTGCACTCAGCCTGAAGGAGCAGCCAATATATAATTTCAAAAATTTACTCCTCCTTGATCATATACTCTATGGGGCAGGGATCCTATACCCTGGGGGGTGAGAGCCAGAGTGCTGGCTAAAGGGCATTAGCATGGGCCAGAGCTCTCTGGGCAGGAGGAGTGTGGGGAACAGAGGGGGTGAGCACCTGGCAAACCCAGAGCCACTGGGACTGGGGGAGGGGCTCCAAAGGGACTGAGGAGGGTTACCTGGGATTGGATTGTGCGGGGGATCTGCACAGGTGGAGGGAAGGGTTGGACTGGAGAGGTGTGAGGGGCGGGGATAGCAGGAAAGGCTAGAGGGGGATGAGGCGTAGCAGAAGTCTTTGGGTTCAAGGGGTGTGGGAGCCAGGGGTGTGGGAGGGGTAGCAGGCACGTCTGGGGGCGGGGGGGAGATCAGGGAGACCCCAGAGAGGGGGCCAGACAAAGCTGGCTTCAGGAAGGCCACATTATCCAGGAAACAAAGGGTTAATGCAGCCGTGGCCCCTTTGAAAGGGGAGGGGTGTTACCCCTGGAGCCCTGGCCAGGTTCCAGCCCAGGTAATTAGCAGCCACCCCCGCACCCCTCCCCCATGTGGCCAGACGGCTGCACATCCCACCGCAGAGAGGGCTGCATATCACTGGCAGAGCGAGCACTCCCGGGGGGGGGGGGGGGGGGCGGCGCTGGGAGAATCGGGGACAATGATGTTTCCCAGTCGGCATGTTTGGTGTGCCCGCCCCCCGGCACATGGGCTGCATTCCGCCGCCATGCAGGCGAGCCCGGGCAGCCAACGCCCGCCCCTCCCCACACACATCACTCCCTTGTTTTGCTTCTGCATGGGGCGTCCCCATCTACTCCCCACTCCCCAGCCCAGACCTTGTCCCAAGGGGCTGGCGCGGACGGGCAGGGCCTGGCTTAGGGAAGCCACCCCCATCTCTGTGCTGGAGCACAGCGGAGGGTCAGGCCATGCCTTGAGACTTGAGGCAGGCGTGGCAGGGACCCTCGCTCATCCCTTTGGGCGCCCATTTCATCAGAGCCATTCTGGAGCAGCCACAAACGGCAATCATGGCAGCGGCAGTGTATTTGGGAGCCCTGCAGTGCTCTCCCATAGTGCCCAGACCCGGTGCATTCTGGGAGCCCTGCGGTGCCTGCCCATAGTGCCAGCCCTGGTGCATTCTGGGAGCCCTGCGGTGCCTGCCCATAGTGCCCAGACCCAGTGCATTCTGGGAGCCCTGCAGTGCTCTCCCATAGTGCCCAGCCCTGGTGCATTCTGGGAGCCCTGCGGGGCCTGCCCATAGTGCCCAGCCCTGGTGCATTCTGGGAGCCCCACAGTGCCCTCCCATAGAGCCCAGCCCCAGTGCATTCTGGGAGCCCTGAGGCACCCGCCCATTGTGCCCCGCACCAGTGCATTCTGGGAGCCCTGTGGTGCCTGCCCATAGTGCCCAGCCCCGGTGTATGGAGAAGAGGCTTTTGGATAACCAGGGCTGGCTCCAGGGTTTTGGCCGCCCCAAGCAGCCAAAA
>NW_020665097.1:265977-279600 GCF_002925995.2 Terrapene triunguis
GCGATCTGCGGCGGCAATTCGGCGGGAGGTCCTTCGCTCCGAGGCGGAGTGAGGGACCGTCCGCCGAATTGCCGCCGAATACCTGGACGTGCCACCCCTCTCTGGAGCGGCCGCCCCAAGCACCTGCTTGACAAGCTGGTGCCTGGAGCCGGCCCTGTGGATAACTCCCCAATACAACGGTCGGCATCATGGGATGGTTCTGGGGCTTGGTCAGCTGGACCTGAACTAAGGAATGCCCAGGGAGGCAGGCCCAGGTGCAGGATGGGCGCTGTGTGTGGGCAGGGGGTGCTGCTCCAGGACTAGGCCAGCACACAGTTTGGAATTGGGAGATGCCAGCCTTCCCTGGAGACACTGAGCAGAGGACACTGGCATGCGGTGTCTGCAGAGGGGAGGGAGACCTCTTCCCCGCATCTCCCCGCTACAGGAGATGGGGCAAACACATGCCGAGCTGTGCCCAGTTGGGAATAGGCTCAGGTCTATCACAGGGCCTGAGCAGCAAATCCAGAATGAGATGCTCCCCCCCCCCCCCCGAGACTCCTGACCAAAGGGATTAGCGCTCTCCCGGCCTGCCCCCCTGCCCAGCCAGAGGGCCGAGCCCTCCCTGTCCCACTATCGCCTCCCCATCCCTCCCACAAGAGGAGGCTGCTGGGCTCTGCTCCTTCCCCCTCTTTACCCCATGCTGGTGCCCTCCCAGGAGGGAGGCCAGACCCACCTACCCCTGGCTGGGGGGGGGCTGGCACCCCCTGGAGGAGGACAGGTCGAGGCCTGGGGTAGGGGGGGAGACAACACCCAGTAGCCCTAGTGGATATCACAAGGGAGCACAGGTTTAGGGTCAGGGCACAGGACTCCTGGGTTCTCTCCCCAGCTGTGGGACGGGAGTGGGGTCTAGTGGTTAGAGTGGGGGTGGGGGGCTGGGAGTCAGGACTTGTGTGTTCTATCCCAGCTCTGCCCCTCTCTCCCTGTGTGCCTCTGGGAAAGCCGCTTCCCCGGGGTGCACGGGAATGAAGCCCTTGCCCATCAGGACACCGAGGGGGGCACGGCCTGTGGGTTTTGGCCAGGGAGCCTCCCCGGCAAGGCTGTGCCCTTCACACCCCTTGACCTGCAGGGCTGTCGAGGGCTGGACCAGTGCCCAAGGGACCCACGGGCCAGTGGGGGCAGGGAGGGGGGACAATGCGAGGGAAGGAAGGGGTGGTAGGGACTGAGGGGGGAAGTTAGGCTGAGGGGGGCTAGGCATGGTGAGTCCCCCAGGGTAGCAGGTTTGAGAGAAGCCCCCTACAAGTCACCCACAATACCTCCATGCCCTCTCCCAACCTGCCCCGGCCCCTCCAGGCTCCTACACCCATCTGCCAGGCCCTGGCCGTAGCCAGGGAGGGGGCAGCTGCTCGGGCTGAGATGAGGCCTCCCCATGGCCAGCAGCCCCTGCCACTTCCCCACCTCCCAGGCCCTCCAGCAAAGGGTTAATCCCCAGGCACTGGGTTTAGCATTCCACAGAGGCTCAGTACCAGCCACGTACCCCCCCACCCACCCACTTCCCCCATCCTGGCCTCCCGGCCCAAGAGGGTAAGAGGATTAATGGGCCCAGACGCGTCCTACTAACCCTCTGCCTGCAGTGCAGGGACCAGACACCTCCCGGGGGGGGCAGGACCAAAGGGAACAGTGTGTGTGGGGGGGGGACATCTGCCTCTCGGGGTGGGAAATGGGGCCTGGACGCTGCCCCCCACCAGCTCTCCAAGCCATCCCCTGCCCCCTTCCCCCAAAGGGGGTGTCCAGACTGCAGTGAGCTGTGTGTGTGTGTGTGTGTGTGTGTGTGAGAGAGAGAGACCACTGCCCACTATGGGGGCGGCAGATTGGAATGGCCCAGCTGTAGGTCATACCCCCTCCACTGCTAAGGGAGATTCTCTAACAGCTCTAGGGTCCTGGCCTCTGGGAGCAGCTGGCTCTGAGCTCTAGCCAAAGGAGGCCGGACTCCTGGATTCTATCCCTGGCTCTGCTGCTGACTCACTAGGTGACCTTGGGCGAGTCCTTTCCCCTCTTCCTGCCTCGGTTTCCCCATTGGTAAAATGACCCCCACCCTTCTTTGCAAATAACTAATTATACGCAATCCAGCGTGAGTGGCAAGGCTGAGTCACAGCAGGGTGGGGAACATTTACAAGCCTGCATGGCCCCACTCACCCCGACAGGCTGCACCCAGCAATGACAGGCAGCCACCTCTGGCCCAAGAGACAGCAGCAGCTTCTCAGCAATGCCTCTCAGTCTCTGCAGGCCAAGGGGAAGCCTGTGAGGAGGGACTCTGCGACTCTGTCCCACTCCCTGGAGCACAGCGCCCCCTACAGACTCAGCCATCCCACTCACCCACTGATGCATTTTCTCGGGAAGGGTCCTACCTAAGCACTGACCACACCTCCCCCTGCAATCTCCCTAGAGGTGGCGAGCGCATGCACAGGACTGCTCTGAGACAGGACAATGGAGCTGAGAACCTGCAGCACACAAGCCCCATCCACACACACATGCACATTCGCAGCACAGCCGCGCTCACATAAACACACACTCAGCGATTCTGAGACCAGAAGGGACAAGTTTGGGCAACTAGTCTCACCTCCTGTCTAACACAGGCCAGAGACCTGCCCCAAGAGCTCCTAGAGCAGAGCTTTTAGAAAACCCTCCAATCTTGATTTTAAAATGGTCAGTGATGGAGAATCCACCACGACCCTCCGTAAATTGTTCCAATGGTTAACTACCCTCACGGTCAAAAATTTACACCTTATTTCCAGTTTGAATTTGTCTAGCTTCAACTTCCAGCCATTGGATGGTGTCAGACCTTTCTCTCATAGATTCATAGACTTGAAGGTCAGAAGGGACCACCATGATCATCTAGTCTGACCTCCTGCACATTGCAGGCCACAGAACCTCACCCCACACTCCTGGAATAGACCCCTAACCTCTGGCTGAGTTACTGACGTCCTCAAATCCTGGTTTAAAGACTTCAAGTTACAGAGAATCCACCATTTACACAAGTTTAAACCGGCAAGTGACCATGACCCCATGTGGTAGAGGAAGACTAAAAAAAACCCCAGGGCCTCTGCCAATCTGACCCGGGGGGAAATTCCTTCCCAATCCCAAATCTGGCGATCAGTTAGACTCTGAGCATGTGGGCAAGCCCCACCAGCCAGACACCTGGGAAGGAATTCTCTGTAATAAATCAGAGCCCTCCCCATCTAGTGTCCCATCTCCAGCCGTTGTTGGGGATATTTGCTGCTAGCAGTCCCAGATTGGCTCCATGCCATTGTAGGCCGTCTCCTCATCCCATCCCCTCCAGAAACTTATCAAGCTCAGTCTTTTTTTGCCCCACTTGGGAGGCTGTCCCAGAACTTCCCTTCTCTGATGGTTAGAAACCATCTAATTCAAGCCTAAACTTATTGATGGGCAGTTTATAGCCATTTGTTCTTGGGTCCACACTGGCGTTTAACTTAAATAATTCCTCCCCCTCCCTGGTATTTATCCCTCTGATGTATTCCTAGAGCGCAATCAGATCTCCCTTCAGCCTTTGTGTGGTTAGGCTGAACAAGCCAAGCTCTTTGAGTCTCCTCTCACAAGGTCAGTTTTCTGTTCCTCAGATCATCCCTAGTTGCCCTTCTCTGCACCTATTCCAGTTTGAATTCATCTTTGTTAAACATGGGAGACCAGAACTGCTCGCAGTGTTCCAGGTGAGGTCTCACCAGTGCCTTGTATAATGGTACCAACATGTCCCTGTCTGCTGGAAATACCTCACCTTTTTCACAGCCGCATCATATTGACAGCTCATAGTCATCTGGTGATCAGCCAATACACCAAGATCTTTCTCCTCTTCTGTCACTGCCAACTGATACGTCCCCAGCTTATAGCTAAAATTCTTGTTGTTAGTCCCTAAACACATGACCTTGCACTTTGCACTATTCAATTTCATCCCGTTTCTATTACTCCAGTTCACAAAGTCATCCAGCTCTTCTTGTATGATATTCCGGTCCTCCTCCATATTGGCAATACCTCCCAGCTTTGTGTCATCTGCAAATTTTATTAGCGCACTCCCACTTTTTGTGCCAAGGTCAGTAATAAAAACGTTAAATAAGATTGACTGAGGAGCTCCACTAGTACCCTCCCTCCAGTCTGAGCAGTTCACCTTTCAGTATGACCCGTTGTAGTCTCCCCTTTAACAAGTTCCTTATCCACCTTTCAATTCTCTTATTAATCTCCATCTTTTCCAATTTAGCTAATAATTTCCCATGTGGAACTGTATCAGATGCTAGGTAGATTAGATCTACTGCATTTCCTTTGTCTAAAACATCAGTTATCTTCTCAAAGAAGGAGATTAGGTTGGTCTGGCAGGATCTACCATTCGTAAAACCATGATGTATTTTATCCCAATTACCGTTCACCTCTATGTCCTTAACTACTTTCTCTTTCAAAATTTGTTCCAAGACCTTGCAGACAGTTGAGGTCCAACTAACAGGCCTGTAGTTTCCTGAATCACCTTTTTTCCCTTTCTTAAAAATAGGAACTATGTTAGCAATTCTCCAACCATAGGGTACGACCCCTCCATGTTTACAGATTCATTAAAAATCCTTGCTATTGGGATTGCAATTACATGTGCCAGTTCCTCTAATATTCTTGGATGGAGATTATCCAGGCCACCCAATTTAGTCCCATTAAACTGTTTGAGTTTGACTTCCACCTCGGATGTGGTAATCTCTACCTCCATATCCTCATTCCCATCAGCCACCATGCGACTACCTCTAAACTCCTCATTACCTCATTAAAACCCGAGACAAAGTATTCATTTAGATGTTGGGCCATGCCCTGTGTTATTTTTAATCTCCACCCCATCCTCAGTGCTTAGCGGCTCCACTTCTTCTTTCCTTATTTTCTTCTTATTTATATGCCTAAAGAACCTTTAACTGTTAGTTTTAATTTCCTTTGCAAGGTCCAATTGTGCTTGGCTGTCAGCAGTTCTCACTTCTCCCCTACACTTTCTGACCCCCCAGAGGTCGCTTTCCTCGCTGATCCTTCCCATCACCCATTCCTTATAGGCTTTCTGCTTTCTCTTCATCACCTGTTTGAGATGCTTGTTCATCCAGCGTGGTCTGCAACCCTTCCTGACAAAATTGTTCCCCTTGCCTGGGATGCAGGCTTCAGAGAGCTTCTGAACTTCGACAAAGTAATTCCAGGCCTCCTCCACACAGGGCCGCCTGGGGGGGGGGAGGGGCAAGTGGGGCAATTTGCCCCAGGCCCCGGGCCCCGCAGGGGCCTCGCGAGCCCTGGCCCAGTGGCGGTCCGGGTCTTCGGCAGCATTTCAGCGGCGGGGGGCCCTTCAGTCGCTCCGGGTCTTCGGCGGCATTTCGGCAGCGGGTCCTTCAGTGCTGCCGAAGACGCGGAGCAACTAAAGGGCCCCCCGCTGCCGAAATGCCGCCCAAGACCCGGACCCCCGCCGGGTGAGTGCAAGCACCGCAGCCAGGGTTGGAATCAGGCCTCGCGCCCCTAAGAGGGCCCCGCAATGTCCCAAAGGAGCTGCCGCCGAAATCCCGCCACTGTATTCAGCGGTAGCTCAATCGCTGCCACGGAGGAAGGTCCCTCCACCGAAGTGCTGCCGAAGGCACCGGCAGCCGATTGAGCTGCCGCCGAAGCCTCGGCACTGTCGGTGGTGGCAGCTCAATCGTTGCCGCTGTCATCGGCGGCATTTCGGCAGAGGGTCCTTCCTCCGCGGCAGCGATTGAGCTGCCGCTGAAGACAGCGGCGGGACTTCGGCGGCAGCTCCTTCGAATCGGGCCCCAAGGTGCCTAAAGCTGGCCCTGGCCGCAGCTCCCCCGCTTTGCCCCAGGCCCCCTGAATCCTCTGGGCGGCCCTGCCTCCACATTCAGATCCTTGGGTTCTTCAGTCCAGCCCATGTCCCTAACTAATTCCCTTCATTATTTAACGTTTGCCCTTTTGAAATCAAAGCCCCTCAGTGCAGATCGATTTTTGTTTATCCTTCCATGTAGTTTAAACTGAATTAGCTCATGATCACTCAAACCAAGGTTGTCTCCTGCAACCAGCTTTTCTCCAAGGGCCTCACTGCTCACCAATACCAAATCTAAAATGACATCGCCTCGTGTAGGTTTGGGGACTGTTTGGTGAAGAAATCTGTCAGCTATCACATCCAGGAAAACCTGGGCCCCACTATTATTAGTAGCACTTGTCCTCCAGTTTATCTCTGGAAAGTGAAAAAGTCTCCCATCATCACACAATTCCCAGTAGTATTTATTTCATTAAAAACATTGAAGAGGTCTTTATGCGGATCGGATCCTGGGGGTCTGTAGCACATCCCAAGCACTGTCCCAGGGGAACCTCTGGTAGCTTCTTCCCCAGAATGATTTTGGCCCAAACAGTCTCTGTCTTATCCATTCCATCACTTCTAATTTCTTTACAGTCTACCTCATCGTTAACACACAATGCTACTCCTCCACCTTTGCCTTTGGTTCAGTCTGTCCTGAACAGCACATACCCCTCAATCCTTGTACTCCAGTCATGCCTATTCCACCAGGTTTCTGTTATCCCTACAGTGTCTGGTTTCACTTCCTGCATCAGTAGCTCTAGTTCCTTCATTTTGTTACCCAGCCTCCTTGCATTGGTGTACAGGCATCTTAATTGCTGCTGCTTGGCTTCACCCACATTCCTCACCCAATTGGGCACAGTCATTCTGCTTCCAGTATCGCCTTCCTGACTGGGATCAGCACTGTCCTTCCTCTTAATGTCCATTTGCCTACCCACTGCTGGTCCTTTCTCCATTGCTGTGTCCTCTCTTTCTTGATTCTCCTCCAGGTCAATATTAGAATCAGGCATGGAGATTACAGGAGCATCTCCCAACCATCTCCTGTGAGTTCCTAGTTTAAAGCTCTTTTAATCAGTTGCACCAACTCCATCCCAAAAGGCTATTTCCCTCCCTCCTCAGGTTTCGGTCCATCCCATGAGAACAGTCCTCTCTCCGTGAATGCCTCCCAGCGGACAAACATCCCAAAGCCCTCCTCATAGCACCACTGCCTGAGCCATCTATTGATCATCCTAATCTTGTCTCACCTTCACTCTCCTCCTCTAAGGAGGGCTGAATCCCACTGAAGATCACCGGAGCCTCCATTTCCTTAAGCATCTTTCCCAGCCTGGCACAGTCTCCCTTGATGCGAGAATCTAGTGTCATTTGTTCCCACATGAGGGACAATCAGTGGATTCTTTCCTGCTCCCATTAGGATCCTCTTCAGCCTCAGATCCACATCCCGTATCTTAGCTCCTGGCAGACAGCTCACCCCTCTGTGCTCCGGATCAGCTCTGGTGACAGGCCTGTCTGTTCTTCTTAGTAGAGGGTCACCAATCATGTAGACCTGCCTCCTCGTGGTGGTGGTGCGATTCTCCAGCCTTCCTCTTGTTCTTTCTGGCTGGAAGTCTTCTTGTCTTTTATTCTCCCTTGTAATCTTCAGCGAGTCATCCTGTATCCTCCTGGGGCGCCGAACTCTGGGTATCTCCACTGGCTTGTCCCCTCTGCTACAGGACTAGACGCTCTTCTTTCCTTCCTTGCCCTCCCTCAATTACAGCCTGCTGTGCCCCGTCTTCACTTTCCAACTCAGCAAACCTGGTCCTGCGCTCTCTTTCTCCTTCCCTAACCAGGCTTTTTCTCTGCTAGAACGAAGAGCCCTTTACTAGCTAGATGTTCCCCATGTAGGTACTTATAGACCGTGCCCAAGTCACCCCTCAACCTTCTCTTTGTTAAACTAAATAGTTTGAGCTCCTTGAATCTATCACTATAAAGCAGGTTTCTAATCCTTTAATCATTCTCGTGGCTCTTCTCTGACCCTCTCCGCTTCATCAACACTCCTTCTAGGCATCAGAACTGGAAACAGGATTCCAGCGGCAGTGCCAAATACAGAGGCAAAATAACCTCTCTGCTCACAGGCGCCTGCTTCTGATTTTCCCCAGGGGTGCTCAGCTCCAGGCCCTGCCCCCACTCCACCTCTTCCCCCCAAGCCTCTACCCCCACCCTGCCTCTTCCAGCCCCCACTCCACCCACTCCAAGCCCCCACACTACCTCTTCCCCGTCTCTTTCTGCCTCCTCCCCTGAGCGTGCCCCGGCCCCATTCCTCCCCCTCCCTCCCAGCACCTCCTGCACGCTGTGGAACAGCTGATCCGCAGCGGGTGGGAGGCTCTGGGAGGGAGGGGAAGGAGTTGTTCGGTGGGGCTGTCGGCAGGCAGGAGTGCGGGGATGGGAGGGGAGCTTGGCTGCCGGTGGGTGCTAAGCCCACAAATTTTTTTCCGTGGGTGCTCCAGGGCTGGAGCACCCACAGAGTCAGCACCTATGTCTCTGCTCCTACTCAACATTCCCCTGTTTATGGATCCCAGGATGGCACTAGCCCTTTTGGACACAGCATCGCATTGGGGGCTCATGTTCAGCTGATTATCCACCCCCCCCAATCTTTATCAGAGTCACTGCTTCCCAGGAGAGAGTCCCCCAGCCTGCAAATCTGGCCCACAGTCCTTTGTTCCTAGATGTACATTAACATTTACCCATATATAGCGGGGTGGTTACTGCTCCAGCCCTGACAGGGTTAAAGCCACCCCTGGGAGAGGGCTGAGAGAAAAGCTGGGCTGATTGGGAGGCAGCCTCAACTGGAGGACATGCCCCAAACAGACCCAGCTGGCCCTATAAAGGTCAGGGCAGCCAGGTGTTCAGAAGACTCTCTCTGGTCTGAGAGGGAGCAGGGCCTGGCTGCCTAGCAGAAAGGGTACTAGGAGTGAAGCAGGGCTGGGGAAAGCCAGAGGAGCAGGGGAGCTCCTGGCTGGCAACTCCCCAGGCTGCAAGGCCTGGTTTAAGGCCTAAAAAGGTACTGGGTGGTAGAGGAAGGCAGCAGGTCAGAACCCCCTTGCCTGTGATGAGTGGCTTATACTGCAGTCTGCCCCAGGGAGTGGGGCTAGATGGTGACTGGCAGTAGCCCAGACTGAGGTGAGGTGGGGTTAGTGGGTGGGGGTTCCCCTGGGTGGGGAGACCCAGAACCTGAGAGTGTGGGGGTACTGCCAGGGGGGCAGCAACCCAGAGAAAGGGGCACCGGGGTCCGTGAGGGGCACGGGGGCCAGCGGCGAGCAGGACACCGGCCTGCAGAGGGTGCTTCAGGCTGGAAGAGCGCTATTCCCAGAAGGTACCAGCAGGAGGCGCCGCAGGAGTGAATCCGCCTGCTTACACCATATTAAAATGAATAGTGTTTGCCTGCACCCCATTTACCAAGTGGTCCAGATTGCTCCAAATCAATGACCTGTCCTCTTCATTAGTTACCACTCCCCCAGTTTTTGTGTCATCTGCAACTTTATCAGTGATGATTTTATGTTTTCTTCCAGGTCATTGATAAAAATGTTAAATAATGTAGGGCTAAGAACTAATCCCTGAGGGACTCCACTGGAAACACACCTGCTCGATGATTTCCCCTTTACAATTACATTTTAAGACCTAGCAGTTAGCCAGTATTTAAAGTGTGCCATGTTCATTTTGTATTATTCTAATTTTTTAATCAAAATGTTGTGCAGTACCAGAAGTCTAAGCTTATTACATCAACACTATTACCTTTATCAACCAAATTTTTAATCTCATCAACAAAGATATCAAGTTAGTTTGCCAGGATCAATTTTCCACAAACTCATGTTGATTTGCATTAATTACATTCCCCTCTATTTCTTTATCAATCAAGTGCTGTATCAGCCATTCCATTATGTTGCCTGGGATCAATGTCTGACTGACAAGCATCTAATTACCCATGTCATCCCAATGCCATTTTTAAAAATTGGCACAATATTAGCTTTCTTCCAGTCTTCTGGAACTCCCCCAGTGCTCCAAGACTTATTGAAAGTCAACATTAGCTCCTCAATCAATTCTTTTAAAACTCTTGGATGCAAGTTATCTGGACCTGCTGATTTTAAAATGTCTGACTTTAGTAGCTTCTGTTTAACATCCTCCAGAGATACTAATGGAATGGATATCATTACCATGTGATGAGACTATATCATCTGTTTTTTGCCCCAAATACAGAACAGAAATATTTAGTGACCACTTCTGCCTCTTTTGCATTAATATTAATAATTCTACCATTTCCATCTGGTAATGGACCAGTACCATTGTCCAGATTCTTTTTGTTCCTAATATATTTTAAAAACTCTTATTGTCCTTAACTCTGCTGGCCATAGATGACTCTTTGTGTCCCTTTGCTTCCCTTATCGATTTTCTTCCATTCTTAACTTCTGATTTATATTCATGACTATTAACTTCCCCTTTCTTCCCTTTGTTACATTGTTTTTTTTAATATTCATGCACACGACCATGCACTTTCACATAAAAAGAAGTGCGCCTGAATGCCTGTGCGCGCACACACGTACAAAAATATATGCCCACACATGTATCCGCCCTCTCACACATAAGTACACTCAGACACATGCACATGTATACATGAACACACAGAATCTGTATACTAGTCCCAGAGCCAGGCTCTCTTTGGAAGTTGTTGATCTTGTGGGAGTTGGGAGGGGGAATCCCTGTGAAGGGGTGTCACGGACTCACAGGACTCGTGATCTCTCAGCTCCGTATGGCGCCTGGGAGGAACCCCCTCCAGTGTGACAGCCTTTCTCAGGGGTCCACTCTCTCTCGGGGGTTAAGCCATAGGCTCCTCCGCCTCCTGGAACTGCACCTCTCTGAACCTTCAGCATGCCTGTGTCTCACCGTGGGCCCCCTCGGGGAGTCCACTCGCTCTGGACCCCTGGAGCTTCCACTCCCAGAGGGAATAATGCATCCCCGATCTCTAGACTGGAATGACTCTCAGTCAGCATAAAACAGGAGGTTTATTGAGCCTCTGAACCCAGCACAGGAAACTCTCTCTGGGCCATCTAGGTCTCTCCTGCATCCAGGTGGGCTCTGGCTGCTCTCTCCCCAGTCCAGCAGCCCCCTCCTTCCAGCCGACCATCCTATATCATCGTCCCCAACAGCTCCTCCCTTGTCATTTGTCTTCGGTCCCAGGTAAACAGGTCACCTGGGCCTCCTTTCTTCAATCCTTTGTTCCCCACTGTCTGGAACTGGCTGGTCAGGTCACCAGGGTCCTCTCTCCTCAGCCCTTTGTCCTCCCACTGGCCAGAACCAGCTTCTGCCCAGCTGGGCTGGGCCTCCTGGTCACCAGGTCACTGGTTGCTAGGGTCCCCCATCTCCAGGCAGTTGTCCCAGTTCCGGCTGCTAGGCGAGGTCACACCTGGTCCTCTGCAACAACAAACCCTCTCCCACCACCTCGTTAAACACACAGCACACAGGGAAACGGAGACCCACACAGTATTCATGCAAAACTCTAAGAAAAATCCCCCACTTCGTCACATCGGGGTGGGGTTAACTGCTAAGCCCCGCCCCCAGTGAGCCAACGTCCACCTGGAGGCTCCATGGTCCCAGGTAGTCAGGGCTCTGCATGGCCCAGGCTGGGAAGCGGGAGGGAGATGTGTCACTTTCAGACTGATGATGTGGGAGAGCAGAAGGGGTTAAATTGTGACTAGTCTGTCCAGTCCCGGGAACACAATCAGGATCGTTCCCTTTGTACTGTCCAGCCAGGGGCTGGAGCCATTGCACCCTGTGAGACCCCAGAGATCCCCTCCTTCCCTGAGCTGACCCTGGCCTCGCTGCGCCGGACACACATGGCTCTTCCAGCCACCACCCACAGCCCTGCTGGGCCCCTTCTCTAAGCAGGGCCCAGAGCCAGCCGCAATGCCCCGTGGTCTGCTCCCTGCCCTGGCACTGTGGATCCATCATGGGGCTGTGCTGCCACCTACAGGCACCTGGGCACTATGGGATGGGGCCAGACTGGAGACAGGGGAGTGGGGAGGATCTTTGGGTTAGGGCAGGGGTGGGCAAACCTTTTGGCCTGAGGACCACATCTGGGTATGGAAATTGTATCGCGGGCCATGAATGCTCACAAAATTGGGGGTTGGGGTGCAGGAGGGGGTGAGGGCTCCGGCTGGGGGTGTGGGCTCTGGGATGGGACCAGAAATGAGGAGTTCAGGGTGCAGGAGGGGGCTCCGGGCTGGGGCAGGGGGTTGGGGTGTGTGGGGAGGTGAGGGCTCTGGCTGGGGGTGCGGGCTCTGGGCTGGGACTGTAGATGAGGGGTTGAGAGTGCAGGAGGGTGCTTCAGGCTGGGACCGAGGGATTCGGAGGGCAGGAGGGGGATCAGGGCTGGGGCAGGGGGTTGGGGTGCAGGAGGGGGTCAGGGGTGCAGGCTCTGGGTGGCGCTTACCTCAAGCAGCTCCCAGAAGCAACAGCATGTTCCCCTTCCAGCTCCTACATGGTGACGCGGCCAGGTGGCTCTGCGCACTGCCCTGTCCATAGGCACTGCCCCTGCAGCTCCCATTGGTCGTGGTTCCTGGGCCAGAGCAGGGCCGGATTAAAACGTCTGGAGAGCCGGATGTGGCCCCCGGGCCGTAGTTTGCCCACCCCTGGGTTAGGGACTGACCCAAGCACCCAGCACAACCAGGCCCCAGCCTCACGGGGCAACAGGGCTCTAAATGGCAAATCATAATGCATAGGGTAGATAGCGCACTAGACAGGTGTAGGTGGCAGAGGTGACTGGGGCTACACAGATAGAGGGGGCATATGGGAGTACACAGATAGAGGGGCAAATGGGGGTGCATAGAGGAGGCGTGGGGGGCACATAGGTGGATAGAGGGAATGAATGAGGGTACACAGATAGTCTGGGTGTATGGAATATATAGAGGGAGGTGCATGGGGACCCTTGGAGGGGGTATGTGGGGCACATAGGTAGAGGGAGTTATGGAGGTACATAGAGAGGGGTGTATGGGGGCACATGCGTACACAGAGGGGTGTGTATGGAGATACACAGAAGGAGTGTATGGGGCACATAGGTAACTAAAGGGGGTATATGGAGGTACATAGAGGGGGTGTATGGGGCACATAGGTAGCTAGAGGGGGTATAAGGAAGTACATAGAGGGGGTGTATGGGTCCATAGGTAGATTGAGGGGGTGCATAGGGTACATCCGAAGAAGTGGGTTGTAGCCCACGAAAGCTTATGCTCTAATAAATTTGTTAGTCTCTAAGGTGCCACAAGTACTCCTGTTCTTTTTGCGGATACAGACTAACACGGCTGCTACTCTGAAACCTAGGGTACATATGTAGATTGAGAGGGTATAAGGGCCAGGGGTACAAAGAGAGGGGTGTATGTGGCACATGCGCAGCTAGAAGGGGGTCTGGAGGTGCAGATATAGACAGAGGGGAGCCGGCAGCACCACACGATGCCCACTACTCACTCCCGAGTTCAGTGTGTGTTGCAGGGTCTGTTGACCGTACCAGCCTCTCTCCTTGCTGCACATCGCTGCCATAGGCAAGTCTCACAGTTGAACTCACTCCCCCAAATGGCTGCCGCCCGGGACACAACCTATGTTCCCTTTAAGGTGCACGCCTGCGCAGGGCCGCCCAGAGGGGGGGCAAGTGGGGCAATTTGCCCCGGGCCCCGCAGGGGCCCCGCGGCGCTCCGGGTCTTCGACAGCATTTCGGCGGCGGGGGGCCCTTCAGTCGCTCCGGGTCTTCGGCGGCATTTCGG
>NW_020665097.1:280000-283140 GCF_002925995.2 Terrapene triunguis
GATTGAGCTGCTGCTGAAGACAGTGGTGGGATTTCGGCGGCAGCTCCTTCGAATTGGGCCCAGCAGTGCCTAAAGCCGGCCCTGACCGCAGCTCCCCCGCTTTGCCCCAGGCCCCCTGAATCCTCTGGGCGGCCCTGCGCCTGCGCGGCTGTGCAGAAGGCCAAGGGCCACGCAGGTGTGCACACTGCACTTCAGGGCCGTGGGGTGAGGTGGGGGGTGGTGATGGGGGAGCTTGGGGCGTGCCGGGCTTCGATGACTCCCACAGCCCCGGGGCTGTGGCGCGGCAAGGATAGACTCCTTTCCCCCCCAGCTCCGGTGCTGCAGCAGGGCCAGACACCTCTCCCCCCTCATCCCTGGGGCTGCTGCGGCTGGGGAGAGGGCTGGGGGGAGTCCTCTCTCCCCGCCGCAGCCCCGGGCAGCCTGCACCCCAAACCCCTCATCCCCGGCCCCACCCCAGAGCCTGCACCTCCAGCAGGAGCCCTCACCCCTGGCCGCAGTCCTGAGCAGGGGGTGTGGCCTCGACTGGAAGGGGTGGGGCCTTGACCGGAAGAGGCGGACCTTTAGAGCCCCAGGCCCTTTAAATCGAGATTTGAAGGGCCCCAGGCTCCGGCTGCAGTGGTAGCGGTGGCAGGAGCCCCGGGCCCTTTAAATTGCCACCCGAGCCCCACTGCCGCTATCACCCCAGGGCCTTTAAATCACCGCCGGAGCCCTGGGGGTCCTGGCCACCTCTGCTACCCGTGGGCTCCAGCAGCGGGACTTTGGTGGCAATTTAAAGGGCCACTGCTGGGAGCCCCAGGCCCTTTAAATTGCCGCCTGGGGAAGCCGGTCCAGTACGGCGTACCGGCTCTTGCTGGTACGCCATACCGGTGCGTACCAGCTTACTTTCACCTCTGCCTCACCCCACCACACTCCAACCCTCTGCTCCAGCCCTGAGCCCCTTCCCACACCCTGAACCCCTTATCCCTGTCCCCACCCCAGAGGCCACACCCCCAGCAGGAGCCCTCACCCCCCACCCCCCAACCCTCTGCCCCAGCCCTGAGCCCCCCTCCTACATGTCAAACCCCTCAGCCCCACCCCTGCCACACATCACCTCCATTTTGGTGCACATAACATTCATTCCGCACGCGGATGGGAAAAGTTAAGAGGGAACATTGCCCCTAGCGGCCAGGCCTGAATGCTGAAAGCCGTCGATGGAGCCAGGGCCAGCTCCCTGGAATGCCTGTTGCTGGGAGCTCTACCCGGACCAGTGCCACAAGCCCTTGGGCCTGGGCACCAGCGCTCAGCATTGGGGCCATGGACAAAGCAGCAGCTGAGAGACCAACAGCCCTGCCCCTCCAAAATCCCCTGCACCGGGGCTGGGAGCTCTGTCAGCTGTGGCCATGTCTGTCCCCCTACCACCCCATCCCTGGGGCCGGCATGTGCCAACTCCCTCCCCCTCCCCCGCTGCCATCCTATGGCAAAAGTAGCTATGTGGCACAAGCGCAGCTGGAGATAGCGCTTGGCACAGCCACACGGCTCCATGTATTGATAATGCCAAAGTGGTGTGTCTTGGATCTTCAATCGCTAGCCCCCATGCCCTGAGAACCCAGGAGTCTGGGGAAGAGCCGGGGGAATAGCCGAGGTTTTGCTTTGGCCAGCCCCCCGAAACAGCAGACTAAATTGTTCAAGCCGATTTAGAAAATGGCAACAAATCAGGAAAACCTCTGTGCATGCAGCACTCAGCCAGTGGCGAGTCAGTGCCTTCAGCCGGGGGCAGGGCACCCGCCCGGGAGACCAGAGATCCTGGTTTGAAGCTTCCCTGTAGAGCAGGGACGTCAAGGCAGGGCTCTTCCTGCTGCCTGGCCCCTTGGAGGGCTGCACCGCTCCCCGCTGGACACCAGCAGCACCTGCCCGAGTCAGGGATTTTTACACAGTGGAACAGCCTCAAGGGGAGAGTCAGGAGCCCCCACCCTCACTCACCGATAGCCCAGGAGGGCAGGGCACACCTGGGGGCGGGGGAAATCTCCAGTGTGGGGATGCAAGTGCCCTAACTCTGGGCTGAAGGCACAGATGGACACTTGGCTTTTGCTGGCCTGGCGCCAGGCAGAGGGTTCTCAGCGAAAACGAATCCGGTCAACTTTGCAAAGAGGTTCAAGTCGACCAAAACTGCATTTTTAGCAAATAAACAATTCATCCAAAAAACTTCACTGTGCTGTGTCCTGAGCGCCAGGTCCACAGCTTTACCCACTAGATCCAACTCCCCATACATAAGAACATAATAATGGCCATACTGGGTTAGACCAAAGGTCCATCTAGCCTAGTATCTTGTCTTCCAACAGTGGCCAATGCCAGGTGCTTCAGAGGGAATGAATAGAACAGGTGAGCCATTCCCTGTCATCCATTCCCAGCTTCTGGCAAACCAAGGCTAGGGACACCATACCTGTCCATCCTGGCTAATAGGCATTGGTGGACCTATCCTCCATGAATTGATCTAGTTCTTTTTTGAATGCTGTTATAGTCTTGGCCTTCACAACATCCTCTGGCAAAGAGTTCCACCTAGGGTTGCCAGGCATCCAGTTTTCGATCAGAACACCCGGTCGAACAGGGACCTTGGCAGCTCTGGCCAGCACTGTTGACCAGGCCGGTAAAAGTCTGGTCAGTGGCACAGTGGGGCTAAGGCAGGCTCCCTCCAGGAACTCTCTCCAGGGGCTCAGCAGGGGGCGCTGTGCTGTAGGGTGGCACAGGGGGCTCAGTAGGGGGCACTGTGTGGCAGGGTGGCACGGGGGCTCAGTATAGGGTGCTGTGCTGTAAGGTGGCACTGGAGGCTCAGCATGGGGTTGCTCTAGGGTGGCACCAGGGGCTCAGGAGGGGACACTGTGCTGTAGGGTGGCACAGGGGGCTCAGTAGGGGGCGCTGTGCTGTAGGGTGGCACAGGGGGCTCAGGAGGGGACGCTGTGCTGTAGGGTGGCACAGCAGGCTCAGTAGTGGGCGCTGTGTGTCAGGGTGGCACAGGGGGCTCAGTAGGGGGCACTGTGTGTCAGGGTGGCACAGGGGCTCAGCAGGGGGCGCTGTGCTGTACGGTGGCACAGGGGGCTCAGTAGGGGGCGCTATGCTGTAGGGTGGCACAGGGGGCTCAGCAGGGGGCGCTGTGCTGTAGGGTG
>NW_020665097.1:283240-296306 GCF_002925995.2 Terrapene triunguis
AGGGGGCGCTGTGTGTCAGGGTGGCACAGCTCAGTAGAGGGCACTGTGCTCTAGGGTGGCACAGGATGCTCAGCAGAGGGCGTTATGCTGTAGGGTGGCACAGGGGGCTCAGTAGGGGCACTGTGTGTCAGGGTGGCACGGGGGTCAGCACAGGGTGCTGTGCTGTAGGGTGGCACAGGGACTCAGTAGGGAGTGCTCTAGGGTGGCAGAGGAGGCTCAGCAGGGGGCACTGTGCTGTAGGGTGGCATAGGGGGCTCAGTAGGGGGCGCTGTGTGTTAGGGTGGCACAGGGGCTCAGCAGGGGGCGCTGTACTGTAGGGTGGCACAGGGGGCTCAGTAGGGGACGCTGTGTGTCAGAGTGGCACAGTCCCCCAACAGGGACGGGGGCGGGGGGTGTTTGGGCAGGGAGGAAGTAAACTGGAGGGTGTAACCCCGGGAGATGGTGTTGAGGACCCATGGGTCCGGGGTCAGCCGCGACCATTCCGGGAGGAAAGCACACAACCGGTTGGAGAAGGGAAGCTTTATTGGGGGTGGATCCCTGATGAGGACTGGCGAGGTGCCCCCAGGCATCCCGTCAAAAACGCCTTTTCCCCGCCTGCTTGCCCTTGGAGGACCCAGGCTGGGGGGCAGGCCGAGACTGCCTCTGAGGGCGTCTCTTATAGTCCCGCCGCTTCTTATGGGCGGCCTCGTACTTTGGGAGGGGGGCTTGGGCGGGAGTCTGCTGCAGCTTGAATTTAGGTTTTGCCGGAGCCAGGACATAGAGGCCCAGAGTCTGAAGGGTCGTGCGAGAGTCTTTCGTGTCGTGTAGCCTTGTATCTGTTTCCTCCGCAAACAGAGCTTTCCCATCAAACGGGAGATCCTGCATGGAAGACTGCGCCTCGCTGGGCAGCCCAGAGAGCAGGAGCCATGACGCCCGTCTCATGGACACCGCGGAGGCCATTGATCATGCAGCCGTGTCTGCAGCATCCGAGGCTGCCTGCAGGGACGCCCTAGTGGCCGCTGCCCCTTCCTCCACTAGCGCCTTAAACTCCTTCCTATCGCACTCCTGGAGGGAGTCCTCAAACTTAGGCAGGGAGCCCCACAGATTGAATTCATACCAGCCCAGGAGAGCCGGATAGTTCGCCACTCGTAAAAGATGAATACATTTTCCTTCCGAAAGAGTCCAGTCTCTGAGAGTCTTTGTTCTTTGGGGTTGGGGCTGGCTGACCCTGCTGTTCCCTATGGTTGACAGACTGACCACCAAAGAGTGGGGCGCCGGGTGGGTATACAAGTACTCATGCCCCTTAGTGGGTACAAAGTACTTGCGTTCCGCCTTTTTAGAGATGGGGGCCAACGAGGCCGGTGTTTGCCACAGGGCACTTGAAATCTTAGCCACCCCTTCATGGAGAGGCAAGGCCACCCTACCCAGTGCCGATGGGAACAACACGTTAAACAGGGAGTCCGAGGGCTCCTCCATCTCCTCTGCCTGGAGGTGTAGGCTTGGTGCCACCCTCGTCAAGAGTTCTTGGTGGCCCCTGAAGTCCTCCTGCAGGATGGAGGGGGGCGGGGCCACAATCGCAATCACCTCCTCCGGGCAGGGCGAGGAGGCCAGTATGGTGCTCTGGGTGTCGGCTGGCACCGGAGGGTCCACCACCTGGTCGGACTCCGGGCACGGTGCCGAGGACGTACATCCCACCGACTCCTTTCTCGGGGGTCTGGAGAGGGAGGCCGACGGTGCTTCTGAAGCTCCGGCCACTGAGCGAGCTCCCACTGGGGGCTGCACCGGAGGCCACAGTGCCTACCGGTACCATTCGGCCGGCCAGCTGTCCGGGTTGGCTGGCCTGGCCCATCGAAGAATGGCATAAGATCCGCTGCTGTCTCTAGACCGGGAGGAGCGGCGGTGCCGGCATCTACGACGGCCAAGGGACTGCCATCTCAACGTGGAAGACCGGTACTGACGGTAATCGCTGCTCCGTGAACGGGCTCGACGGACAGACCTGCAGTGGCGAGACGCTGGCGATCGACACCCAGGGCTGCAATGTCTTGGTGGAGACTTGGAGTGGGAGTCTGAGCAGGAATGGCGTCGACGACCGTGCTGTGACCGACTGTGGTACCCTGTCCGAGACGAGGATCGACGGCGACACCTACCGCAGTCCCATCGATATTCGCTCCCTGAGGACGAGCAGTGCCGCGAGTCTCGGCCAGCCGGAACTCAGCCAGACAGTCTGGTCAGCGTCGAGGGTGATCCACCTGGACTCTGCCCCGAGTGGTCGCTGGGCAATCGGCGTCGGGAATGTTCCCTCGACCGAGACTGGTACCGGGCCGGAGGCGACTGCGGAGATCCCAGCGCCGGCTTGCCTCTGGAGAGCGGGGCCGACATCGGCAGCGCTCCGGGCACCGGCATGGACATGACGTCCCGGGCCACCTGGAGGGCTTCAGGCGTGGAAGGAATCCGGACATCCGGAGAGGCCTGTTCCGAAGGGGCCGGGCTACTCCACTCAACTTGAGTCGGAGGCCTGGGACCCGGTGGGGATCGAGGACTGCCCGACATGGGCCTAGCCTCTGTCCCAGATTTCCCTCGGTGCCGCTGCGAAGAGGGAGTCTTCTTGGCCCTCTTGGCATGCCCCGTGGATGGGGAGTGGTGCCGACTGGTCGATGGTACCGGAGGGTTGCCACGTACCAACGTTCGGAGCAGCGTGCCGGGGTCGGGGTCAGCGCCGATTCCATCAGAATGGCCCAGAGCCTAATGTCCCTTTCTCTTTTGGTCCGAGGCTTAAACAACTTGCAAATCTTGCACCTTTCGCTGAGATGGGTTTCTCCCAAGCAGCGCAAACAGTCTGCATGTGGATCGCTTCTTGGCATAGAACGCCTACAAGAACCGCACGACTTAAACCCCAGGATGCGGGGCATGCCCCGGTCCAGGCTCACTGCCTAACTAAACTAACAGCTAACTAATTACAGGTACTAACGCTGAACAAACGAACTGTTCTGGGGACGAGCTACAGCGAAGCTGGAGCAGAGCAGTTCCGACGCACCTTCACTGGCGGCAAGAAGGAACTGAGGGTGGCAGGAGTGCGCAGCTCCCCTTATACCGTGCCAGGCAGGCGCCACTCCAGGGGTTGCGGGGGGCGCTCCCCCCTACAGGTACTGCTAGGGGGGAAACTTCCGACACCGGTGCACATGGCGAGCATGCACACCTATTGTGGAATACACATGAGCAATCACTCGAAGAAAAGGCAAATATAGTGTCCATATTTAAACAAGGGAAGAAAGAGAATCTGGGAACTACAGACCAGTCAGCCTCACTTCAGTCCCCAGCAAAATCATAGAGCAGGTTCTCAAGGAATCCATTCTGAATCACTTGGACGAGAGGAAGGTGATCCGGAACAGTCAACATGGATTCACCAAGGGCAAGTCATGCCTGACTAACCTAATTGCCTTCTATGACAAGATGACTGATTCTGTGGATATGGGGAAAGTGGTGGATGTGATATATCTTGACTTTAGCAAAGCTTTTGATATGGTCTCTCACAGTATTCTTGCCAGCAAGTTAAAGAAGTATAGATTGGATGGATGGACTATAAGATGGATAGAAAGCTGGCTAGATTGTCGGGCTCAACAGGTAGTAATCAATGCTTGGATGTCTAGTTGGCAGCCGGTATCAAGCGGAGTGCCCCAGGGGTTGGTCCTGGGGCTGGTTTTGTTCAACATCTTTATTAATGATCTGGATGATGGGATGAATTGCACTCTCAGCAAGTTTGCAGAGGACACGAAGCTGGGGGGACAGGTAGATACGCTGGAGGGTAGGGATAGGGTCCAGAGTGACCTAGACAAATTGGAGGGTTGGGCCAAAAGAAATCTGATGATGTTCAACAAGGACAAGTGCAGAGTTCTACACTTAGGAAGGAAGAAGCCCATGTGTGACGAACTGGGACTGTTCTTAATGTGGTCTTTGAATGCTGAGAGGAGAGGTTGGCTAGGACGATCTGCATTGGGGGATGGGAGACTAGCCTTGAGGGAAGCTACCTGAGCATGTAACATGAGAACCCAGGAAGGGGTTAGAGGCCAGGTGACACCTTTGCCCAGGAAACTGAACAAAGGCTGTGGGAGGGGTCACTGAAGGGGGAGTTTCAGGAGCTGGCTGGTGATATGGCTGGGAGGCAGACGGGGCTCTGACCTCCCAAGGGGGCTGTGGGGCCCTGGGACCCCAAGATGGACCTAACTGAGGGGGGTCCTGTTGTCTGTGCCTGCAAGACCTGACTTGGACTGTGTTCCTGTCGTCTGAATAAACCTTCTGCTTTACTGGCTGGCTGAGAGTCATGGTGAATCGCAGGGAGCCGGGGGTGCAGGGCCTTGTGTCCCCCCACACTCCGTGACAACTGGTGGTAGCGGTGGGATCTACTGCACCCCGTGGACGGCGCTTCCTGCAGTAAGTGACTGGGGAGCAGTAAAACGAAGGGGGATCGACGGGGACCAGGTGGGCTGAAGAGTCAGAGAGAGATGGTTTCAGGGGGCGATTAACCCCTGGGAGTGTGTGACCAGAGAGAAGGACTTTTGCAGTAAAAGGGTCCCCCAGGGGATCGCAGCGAGCGGTCCCGGGGCGGAGGAGTCTGCAGCTCGACCCTGGCAGAGAGGTGGTGACCTGAAGAAGGGCTGGCACACTAGGGGTCCCCCGGGAACGGTGGAAAGCGGAGAGCACAGGCCGGCGAGTGGCCAGCAGGAGGATGTATGCTAAACGCCTTAAGAGCGACCTGGTGGAGCTGTGCAGGCAGAGGGGGCTGCACATTGGGAGGTCCACCAAAGAACAGCTAATTGCCCAGCTGGAGGAGAGGGATCGCTTGGATGAACCGAGCCCTGTCCCTGAGAGAAGCCGCCCGGCAGATGCAGCGTGGGCCCCGGGGCCTGACATGGCTGGGAGGGGTCAGATTGCTGCCGAGGACATCCCGAAACCCTGCCTACCTATGCCTCGGGGAGGGGTTGGGGGAAGCCCAGCAAATATCGAGGGCATCCTGACCCCGGCGGCCAGCAGGGGATCGTCCCGGCGGAGTTCCCTGTCCCGGGAGCGGATGCGACTGGACTATGACAGGGAGCTGAGACTGAAAGAGCTTGAGTTAAGGCAGCAAGAACTGAAGCAGGAGCGGGAAGAGAAGGAGAAACAACGTCAGCATGAGCGGGACCAACGTCAGCATGAGCTGGAACTGGCCAGGCTGAGGAGCAGTGAGGCCCCGGCTGCGGTGAGTGAGGGGGGACCCAAGACTGCAAAGAGCTTTGATAAGTGCTTCCTGGCCCAGCGTAAGGAGGGGGAGGACATGGATACCTTCCTGACGGCCTTTGAGAATACCTGCAAGCTGCTCCAGGTTGACCTTGCAGACAGGCTCCAGTTTCTCATCCCCTCACTGGACTCCACAGCCAGGGAGGTGTACAGCCGACTGAAAGGGGCGGAGACAGGGGACTACGAACTGTTCAAAAAGGCCCTGCTCCGCGAGTTTGGGCTGACCCCTGAGATGTACCGGAAAAGGTTCCGGAGTCAGCATAAAACCCGTGAGGTCATATACCTACAACTAGCCAACCGGGCGCAGGAGTATGCCCGCAAGTGGACAGCGGGGGCCCAAACTATAGAGGACCTGCTTGACCTAGTCATACTGGAGCACGTGTATGAGCAGTGCCCATCTGACCTGAGGCGATGGTTGATGGACCAAAAGCCAGAGAACCCACAGCATGCAGGCCAGTTGGCCAACGAGTTTGTGAACAGTCGAGCAGGGGATAACAGGGAGGAGTCCCAAAGGAACAGTCCCACCACAACGCAGAGAGAGGGTCACCATGGGACCTCCCAGCGGGGAAATATGGAGAACCCCCACCAAAGGGGAACATCCAGCATCAGGTACATTCGACCCGCTCGAGGGGACCCACAGGACATGGGCTGCTATCACTGTGGCCAAAGAGGCCACATACGGGCCCAGTGCCGCAGGCTCAGGGACAGACTGAGTGAACCCAACCCACAGAGGGTTGACTGGGTAGAGACCCAGCCGGACGAGGGGAAGACAGCCCAGGCAAGGGGGGCTGACAGCTTCCCAATGGCTCAGGAGAGAGGAGGGCCCCAGGCCAGCTCCTCTGGGGGGCTGGATGCTCCAGACTCAGGGTTTTTGGTTTATACGGTGGGCGCGGGGCTGTCCCTCCGGAGAGAGTACCTTGTTCCCCTGGAGGTGAATGGGAGGAAGGTCAATGGATACTGGGATACGGGCGCAGAGGTGACGCTGGCCCAGCCCGAGGTGGTGGCCCCAGATCGGGTGGTGCCCGACACCTACCTGACCCTGACGGGGGTGGGTGGGACCCCATTCAAGGTGCCTGTGGCGAGGGTACACCTGAAGTGGGGGTACACCCGTATTTGCCCACTGAGGTGTTGATGGGGGGGGACCTGGAGGACTGGCCAAGCAACCCCCAGGGTGCCCTGGTTGTGACCCGCAGTCAGAGCCGGCGAGGGGCACTGTGCCCTGGCCCTGGGGAGGGTGCCTTGCCTGAGGCGCAGGACCCTAACCTGGTGGGGAGGGAACACCCAGGGACACGGCTCAGGGGGACACGGCTCAGGGAGGCTGCGGCCTCAGACCCAGCCGGCGGGAGGGAGCAGGTGGCCATCCCTGTCCCAGCTGCTGAGTTCCAGGCCAAGTTGCAGAAAGATCCCTCCTTGCGGAAGATAAGGGACCTGGCCGACCTCAGTGCGGTACAGACCATGGGGAGAGGTGGCCGGAAAAGGTTCCTGCGGGAGAAGGGGTTCCTGTACCGAGAATGGGCTCCCCCAGGGAAAATGGAGTCGGGGGGATCAGGAGGCAGCTGGTGGTACCCCAGAAGTATCGCCGCCAGCTGCTGTACCGGGCCCATGACACCCCCTTCTCAGGGCACCAGGCAACCTGGCGTACCCAGCAGAGGTTGCTACGGAGCTTTTACTGGCCTGGGGTCTGTTACTGTCCGACAGTACTGCCGATCCTGTGACCCCTGTCAGAGGGGGAGGAAGGTCCAGGACAAGGGGAAAACGGCTTTAGGACCCTTGCCCAGCATAGAGGAGCCTTTCCAGAGGGTGGCCAAGGTTAAAAGGGGGGCTCTGAACCAAGAGAGCCCGAATCACAGAGCTCCAGACTGGAACGCTGGGAGAAGGCCCCAGCCCAGTTGGAACCCCAGGGGTATTGGGGTGGGAAAAGGGCACAGGCCGCATAAACCTTCCCACATGCGAACTACGAGTGCCATCGAGCACCCCCGACCTAAGGGGGGGCGTGAAACCGGAAGGGCCTGGTGTAATTCTCACCAAGAAATGGGAGGGATGCTGGGGCATCCATGGGAACGGGGGTAGGTTCGAACTTCCCCGGGTCACTGGCTAAAGTGACCCCACTCAGTTCGGTCTCAAAGGGGGGAGAGATGTGACGAACTGGGACTGTTCTTACTGTGGTCTTTGAATGCTGAGAGGGGAGGTTGGCTAGGACGATCTGCATTGGGGGATGGGAGACTAGCCTTGAGGGAAGCTACCTGAGCATGTAACATGAGAACCCAGGAAGGGGTTAGAGGCCAGGTGACACCTTTGCCCGGGAAACTGAACAAAGGCTGTGGGAGGGATCGCTGAAGGGGGAGTTTCAGGAACTGGCTGGTGATATGGCTGGGAGGCAGACGGGGCTCTGACCTCCCAAGGGCCCTGGGACCCCAAGATGGACCTAACTGAGGGGGGTCCTGTTGTCTGCAAGACCTGTCTTGGACTGTATTCCTGTCGTCTGAATAAACCTTCTGCTTTACTGGCTGGCTGAGAGTCATGGTGAATCGCAGGAAGCTGGGGGTACAGGGCCTTGTGTCCCCCCACACTCTGTGACATCATGCACCGCTACAGGCTGGGGACCAACTGGCTAAGCAGCAGTACTGCAGAAAAGGACCTGGGGATTACAGTGGACGAGAAGCTGGATATGAGTCAGCAGTGCCCCCTTGTTGCCAAGAAGGCCAATGGCATATTGGGCTGTATTAGTAGGAGCATTGCCACCAGATCGTGGGAAGTGATTACTTCCCTCTATTCGGCACTGGTGAGGCCACATCTGGAATATTGTGTGCAGTTTTGAGGACCTCCACTACAGAAGGGATGTGGACAAATTGGAGAGAGTGCAGCCGAGGGCATCTAAAATGATTAGGGGGCTGGAGCATGTGACTTATGCAGAGAGGCTGAGGGAATTGGACTTGTTTAGTCTGCAGAAGAGAAGAGTGAGGGGGGATTTGATAGCAGCCTTCAACTACCTGAAGGGGGGTTCCAAAGAGGATGAAGCTCGGCTGTTCTCAGTGGTGGCAGATGACAGAACAAGAAGCAATGGTCTCAAGTTGCAGTGGGGGAGGTCTAGGTTGGATATTAGGGGGGAGGGCTAGCTCAGTGGTTTGAGCATTGGCCTGCTAAACCCCAGGTTGTGAGTTCAGTCCTTGAGGGGGCCACTTAGGGATCTGGTACTTGGTCCTGCTAGTGAAGGCAGGGGGCTGGACTGGATGACCTTTCAAGGTCCCTTCCAGTTCTAGGAGATAGGATATCTCCATTAATTTATGAAACACTATTTCACTAGGAGGGTGGTGAAGCACTGGAATGGGTTACCTAGGGAGATGGTGGAATCTCCATCCTTAGAGGTTTTTAAGGCCCGGCTTGACAAAGCCCTGGCTGGGATGATTTAGTTGCTGTTGGTCCTGCTTTGAGCAGGGGGTTGGACTAGATGACCTCCTGAGGTGTCTCCCAATTCTATGATTCTATGACTCTGAGCTCCCACCAGGGACCGCCAAGGGGAGAGGGCTAAAAATGGAGTCCACGGCTGTTTGGCTGGGTGGCGCACTAGCTTGGCCAGGATGGACGGTGTCTTAGCCTTTGCTTCTCTGCGCTAACCTGGGGACTTCCCAGGCTGGGTTCCAGCTGACTAATAAACCCGACTCTGTTTGAAAACGCCACCTGGTGTTGCTGCACATCCTTTCCGGGGTGTGCTGGGCCCTGAGGAGTTGGCAAGTCTCTGGCCAAGCGTCTGTCTCAGCTGGATGCACCGGGCGGAGCTCATGGGGTGCAGCAGGAGGGCTGGAGCCCCGGGGCTCAGTCTCGGAGGCGGGGAGGAAGAGCGGGACATCTTAGGCATCTAGCCAACTGAAGGGTTCCTCCATGTGGCAGTTTCAATGCTGGGGCCTAGCACCGATCTCGTGGACCAAAGACATAGCTCGTGAAAAGCAAAAACTGGGAGTCCAGCGATTGCGTGCTACAGGATCTGTGCTGGGGGGGTGAGGGCGGAGGGTGTTCAGTATTAGACACTGGTTCAAACAGAACAGTTACGAGACCAGCCATGCTACAAAGCCAGGGCCTAGGTACTCCAAACTGAACTGGGTAGCTGGGCTCTCGGACCTGGGGAGAGCTGGGTTTGCTGACCGGCCTGGTGGCAGGGCAGCGAGACAGCTGGGGGGCCCAGATGGAGAAGCGAATAATTGTCTTGGACCAGTGTGATCGGTGCCAGGAACAGTGTCTGATGAATTCCCTTGGGAGCCGTAGCCACGCTGAGACTGACGGGCTGCAGGCCAGCGGTTTGCAGTGACCACCTTGTCCTGCCTCGCCAGGCCAGGGGAACGCTCCAGGTGGGTGACCCTTGTTCTGGGACCTGGCCCTCAGCTGCTAACGCTGGAGCTGCTCCCGGCGCATATGCTGAACGTTTCTGTCCCGTGCAGCCGGCAGCGGTTTGTGGGCTCGGCGCTGGTTACGGGAGGCTGATCTGTGGTTTGCTGATAGAGCCACTGTTGGCTGAGACAGGGACATGCTGCCGGGGTGAGACGGGTGCATGGGATCGGGCCGAGCTGAAGATGGGCCTTGGCCTGCCCACTTCGCCCCACTCTCCTGCTGGACCTGAACACCAGCACTTACAGCTGGGAGCATGGACATGGCCACTCAGGGCTGCCCCAAGCGCTGAGAACGGGGCTGCAGAAACTGAGGCCAGAAGAGTTGTGACAGGCATGAATTCCCCATCAGGACAGATCGAGCCACGTCCATCCCAGCTTGTGGACTCCACCGAAACAACAGAGGTGCAGAAGGTGCCTGTCGAAGGTGGCCCCTCCCGGCAGCTGCCCATGAATCAGGGAGGGGAAGCGCCGAGGATTTGGGCTGGGGTGTGACTCGTCCTGACACATCCTGGGAAGATGCAAATCGTTCAGCTGATCTCGCCCATTTGTTTCTTTTCTGTTGGGGCTGCATCCCCCCAGGGGACGGGGTGTCAGACCCCCTGAGAGGCTGGGCAGAGTGGAGACGGGGGTGTCACACTGAAGGGGCTAGCGGCTTTGAACCCTGGACAATCACAGTCTCCTGAAAGCCAACAGCTGCCATGCCCCCCCTCCAGGCTGCCCAGTGGGTGCCTGGCTGCAAGCAGCTCTCACATTCTGGGGCTCGCTGGTGCTGCGCTCGCCCCCAGGAAATCTGGGGCACAGCCTGGGGTTCTGAGCCCTCTCTGCTTGTACCCCAGGGCCTTGGGGGGGAACAGCTCTGCCCGGCTGGGCATGCAGGTGGAACCGTGGGAAGACCCTGGAGGACGATCAGCAGGCAAGGGGGTTAGTGTGTCCCCACCACAAGGCGGGTGAGTTCCCTGAGCCCAGAGAGAACGTTTAGGCACAGAGCTCACGGGGGAGGGGGGGGGCGCGGGCGCTGCGGGGAGGAGGAGGTGAACGTGGGCATTTCTGCCAGCTGCTGTTTGTCCTCATAGAGTGCGCAGCCGTCACTCTCCCCCCAGGGCCCCACCGCTCAACCACAGCACTTCAGGCAGCAGACAACTAACTGCTGGGAGCCCCTCCGACAGAGTCCCAGGTGCCACTGCGGCCATGAACTGCTCAGAGGGGACCAGCCCAGATGACCCCAGGGAAACAGGCTGCTATAACCAACCAAGATCAGCCCAGGACTGGCGCTGACCCAGAGCAGCCACTCCACCCCAAACCAGAGCCACGGCAAGGCCCTGGGTATGGCAAACGGCGCACGTACGGGGGGTGGGGGAACAGGCGCACAGAATGGGGGCAGAGACAGGTTCCTTGTTAACTACATCTTTATTAGGTGCAGTGGGGCCGGGCTCTGTACAGCAGGTCCCAGGGGGATAGGGGCAGAGTGGGCTCTGTACAGAGGGTCCCAGGGGGCAGGGGCAGGGATGGGGGCCCCTGTACAGCGGTCCCAGGGGGGTTATGTGCAGGGGCAGGCTCGGCAGTGGGTCCCAGCAGGGTTATGTGTGGGGGTGAGGGCCCCTGTACAGCAGGTCCCAGGGGGTTGTGTGGGGCAGGGATGGGGGTGAGGGCCCCTGTACAGCCGGTCCCAGGGGGTTAGGTGCGGGGTGGGCTCTGTACAGCGGGTCCCAGGGAGGTTAGGCGCAGGGCCAAGCTCTGTACAGCGGCGCCCAGTTGGTTCAAAGCTACTTGATTTAAACAGGGATTTAAAAAATAGTTTAAAAATGAGCTACACATCGTCCTAGGAGTGACGAGCGGGGGCCGTGCCCCCTCTATGCTACAGCGGGTGGCAGGAGCTGTGCCCGGCCACCGGGCTCCTCCCCAGCCCCTGCTCCCAGAGCCATTGACAGGCGAGCCATGTGAGGAATGTACAGAGGGGCCGGAGCCCAGCTGGCTGTCAGTCCGCTGCCTGGCATCGTACCGCGGGCGGGGGGCGGGGCCCCCCCGTGGGAGGGCAAGCTGCCATTGTGGGGCAGAGGGGGGTGGGATCAGCCATGGAGGACAGGTGCTGCCTATCCCAATCGGCTGTGCCCAGGGTGGGGGTGGCAGTGGTGCCATGGGGGAGGCAAACAGCGAGAGCAGCTGGCAGCCCCACACCGCTGGCTGGAGCCCCCCACCAGACAGGCCCCACTTGAGCAGCGGCATCTCCAAGGAATAAATTAACCTGGAATGTGATGAAGTGCCAAGAAACAGGACGGGGAGGGCGGGGGACCTGGGGGGGCTCAGCCCCAGGCAGGGAGCTCGGGGCAGTGGGGGGCTCAGTCCCCCCGCATTGCGGAGGGCCCTGAGCAGGGGGGCTGGGGGTGGGGGCTCAGCCCCCCGCATTGCGGGGGGGGCCCTGTGCCCCAGGCAGCAGCCACAGGCTAGCGCCGCATACCCAGTACACAATTACAGTGAGCGGGCTCCTCCCCAACGTGGGGGGCGCGCTGCCCACCGAGCAACAGTGGGGGGAGGCCAGGGATCACCCTCCCCCCCCTGCAGCCCCACCCCCGCCTATGGTGCTTTAGCAACACCTACTGGACACTTTACATATAATATTTTGTAAAAATAAAGCGCTTGTTTAAATGACTTTTTTTTTCTATACAAAAGACTCTTTAAAAAAAGACAAACGCCCCCCGCCAGGGAGATGGGGGGTCGGGGCATGGCTAGAGCCCCCCCATGGCAGTTGTGGGGGAGCCCACAGCCCCCACCCACAGAGAGAGGGATCTTTTCCTTTTTACATTTGACATTTTTCTTATAAAAAACACAAGGGGGGGGGGGTCCAGGGGGGGGGGGGCCCGGGGGGCGAGTGAGGGGCTCCCCCAGGAAGGGGGTCAGGGGGCTGGGGGGAGGGGCTCGGGGCCCTGGCTCCCTCCCCCCTGCCCTCACGCAAACACCTGCATCTTGGTGGACTGGTCGGGCAGGTGGGAGAGGGTCTGGGGGGGCCCCAGCACGGCCGGGCTGGGGGTGGACTCGGACCAGTCGGACAGCGAGTGGGGTGAGGGGCTGGCCCACTGCTCGGGGGACTCGGGCGAGGGCGTCAGGTAGGGGTGCTCGCTGCGCAGGTGCAGGTAGTGCTTGGGGGTGCCGTCCTGGCCGGGGGTGTAGCTGTGCTGTGAGGGGGGTGTGGGGTAATCTTCTGCCCCCTGCCCGCCGGGTGCCTTGTAATACTGGGGGGGCGGCGGGGGGCCGGGGCGCGCACCCCCCTGCCCCTCCTTGGGCGAGATGGGCTGGCTGGCGCGGCCCAGGGCGGGTGCCGCGGGGGCTGGTGGGGGCATGGGCTGCCCAGGGGTGGGCGCCGGTGGGGGCTGCTCCTTGGCAGGGCTGGGAGCGGCCAGCACCTGGGAGCTGTGCACCATGGCCAGGTGGTTGGGCAG
>NW_020665097.1:296706-308815 GCF_002925995.2 Terrapene triunguis
CCAGGGGTGGGCGCCGGTGGGGGCTGCTCCTTGGCAGGGCTGGGGGCAGCCAGCACCTGGGAGCTGTGCACCATGGCCAGGTGGTTGGGCAGCAGCAGCCCCTGCGGGAAGGGCTGGGCCGCCTGGTGCAGGTTGGGGTGGGAGGCAGCCGGATGCACCACCCCGATGACTGGGTTGCACTGGGAGGTGGGGACACGGGTGTGCCAGTCGAAGGGCACCGCCACTGGGCTCACCATGCCCAGGCTGAGCCCCACGCAGCCGGGCTGGCGCGGCAGCGAAGGCATGGAGACCCGGTTCATGGAGAGGATGGTGCTTTGGGCCGATGCCACCTCGCCCAGGTCGCTGAGCCGCGCCAGGCTGACGGCAAAGGGCCCATCCATCAGGCCATGCACCATGGGCGTGGAGCCCACCGACATGGAGGAGCTGGCTGGGTGGAAGACGCCGGGCGAGGCCAGGACGGGCGAGGTGGGGTTGGCCACATAGGGAGAGTCCAGCGAGTCGACGGGCGACAGGGTGACTGAGCTCTCCAGCAGGGAGCCCTGGCACTCCAAGCTCAGCTTCTTGCTCCGCCCCTTGGCCTCCTTGGCCAGGCTGGCGCTGCCACCTGCCCCTGCCGTGTTCTTGGCGCTGGGCCGCCGGCTCTTCTTGCCCTGCGGGGTGGGCTTGAGGCTGGGCAGGAAGCTGTTGGGTGGGCACATAAGTGGGGACATGGTGTGGCCGGGGGGCAGCGCCCCCTGCGGGCTGCGCACCGTGTTGTACTCGTCCAGCAGGCGCACAATGTCGTGGTGCATCCGCTCCTGGGCTATGTCCCGCGGCAGCCGGTCCATGTGGTCTGTGATCTCCCGGTTGGCAAAGTGATCCAGCAGGATCTTGGCTGCCTCGTAGCTGCCCTCCCGAGCGGCCAGGAACAGTGGGGTCTCCTCCTGGGGGAAAGGGGGGGACAACAGCGGGGCTCAGACTGTGCTGAGGGGGCTGCCCCCATCCCTGAAGTACTGGGAACGCCAGGGCAGGGGTGGGAGATGCCCACAGCCCTCTGTGCTGGGGCTTTAGAGCCAGGGTTGGGCCCTGGGCAGACAGGGCTCCCCCTCCCCAGCACAGGAGCAGCACGTCCTGGTGCTCGGCCCAGAGGTTCCGGGAGGAAGGCACAGTGGGGGCCCCCGTTGTGGGCAGGGCCTGCGGGGTGAATGACAGCCAAGCCTTGCTCGCCTGCCCATCCCGCCCGCTGCTCACCTTGCTGTCCTGCATGTCCTTGTTGGCCCCGTTCTTCAGCAGCGCGATTGTGGCCTCCACGTTGTTCACGGCCGCGGCCCAGTGCAGTGCAGATTTACCTGGGGGAGCCGAGCCGAGCCGTGAGGGGGGGCGCTCCGCTGGTCCATCCCCCCACTGCCCCTCAGTTCTGACCTGCAGCCCTGCTAGCCCAGCCCTGGGCTCCCCCTCGCCCCTCACACCTCTGCCGGTGCCCCTCAGTCCCAACCCGCAGCCCCCTGCTAGCCCAGCCCTGGCCTCCTCCCCCTGCACAGCCCCTCCCAAATCCTCACGGGTTGGCAGTGCCCCCCCATGTCGCTGAGCCCTGATACCCACAGCCAGGCCCTTCCCCAGGGGAAGCTGGAGGCGGGCCTCAGCAGAGACCCCCGATGGCAGGAAGCCGCCCCATACCCAGCTCATCTACGGCGTTGACATCTGCATGGCAGGCTATGAGCTCCTCCACCATCCCCTCCACGGCCAGCCGGGCAGCCAGGATCAGTGCCGTGGAGCCATCCACCATGCGGGCATCCAGGTCCGTGGAGCGGTTCCGGATCAGGATCTGCCGGGCAGGGCAAGTGTGAGCCGCAGCCGAGGAAACCCTGCCCAGCCCAGTTCTCCCAGCATGGGCACAGCCAGGGGCCCTCGGAGCCCTCCCAGTGTGGGCAGAGGGGGAGCTCTCCAGGGGGGTGTTTTGCAAGGGCAGGGTTGCCCAGGGGCTTTGCCCAGGATGGGGGGGGGGCCCTCCTGTGGAAGACAACAGCGTGGGGGAGCTCTGGGGTGGAGAGTGAGCAACTGGGGCCTCTCCCAGGTGGGTGAGGGAAGGCAGGAGCTCACCTGGAAGATGCCCTGGGCATTGGTGGTCACCGCAGGGTGGGTGGGGGATGGGGTCTCACCTGGAAGATGCCCTGGGCGTCGGCATCATGGGGGGGGGGAGATGGGGTCTCACCTGGAAGACGCCCTGGGCGTCGGCGGTCACCGCGGCGTGCAGTGGCGTGCGGCCCGTGTTGTCCTGGGCGTTGGTGTCAGCACCGGCGTCCAGCAGGCGCTTGGCGGCGTCGGCCCGGGCGTAGCGGGCAGCCAAGTGCAGCGCAGTCTCACCTGTGCGGTCCGTCTGGGCGCTCAAGTTGGCGCCCTGGCAGATGAGGTCCGAGATGATGTTGGCTGAGGAGTCATCAGCCTCATCCTCCTCGGCCAGATCGGTCTCCACACCGCCCCCGCAGAACGAGGCCAGCATGAGCGGAGTGAAGCCATCTGCAAGGAGAGCCACCACCAAGGGGTTAACTGGGCGCTGCCCCAGGGGCTCCAGCATGAGAGACCATAACTCCCAGCATGCTGTGTGGTCGAACTGGGGCAGTGGTGCATGCTGGGACTCGTGGTCAGCTGCATAGGCAGGGGAGCTGCTACTCCGCTCAAAGTTCCTCAGTGATGCTACTTCTCCCAGGGTGCAGCATGCCTGCACTGCATGCTGGGAGCTGTAGTCCCTGAGATGGAGCCATCCCCCCTTACCTGGCCCCCTGACATTGACGTCCATGCAGTCGGTGTCGAACTCGCCCTGGGGTGGTGTCAGGGCCATGGATGGCGGCATGCGGATGTCGGCCGCCACCAGGTGATGCTGTGTCCACTGGCGGCAGTCCACAGGGTCCTCTGAGTCCCCGCCCGGCTCCTCCACCTGCGGGAGAGCACAACCAATCATGGAGCTGGTAGATCCTGTCCCAGCCCTGCCGGGGGGCTCCCATTCCCCCGCCCCCTCCACCTCTCCAAGGTGGGATTTGGGTTATGACCCCATGTGGCTCCGAGCAAGGGGCTCAGTGCAGCGCCTGGAATTCATCAGGACACCCCCACCCCGGCACGTCACTGAGCCCCACACCCCTCTTCCCCCACATCACCGAGCCCAGCGCCCATCACCCATCTGGCCCCCAGCAAGCCAGGGCTCGCTGCTGGTCCACAGGTGTTGGTACCTTGAGTCTCTTGGCCTCCGGGCACTCTGCATCCATCCAGTCATCTGAGTGTTCCCCCATCAGGCTTTCCCCTTTGCTGATGTTCCTAGAGGGAAGCCCAGAGCTTAGACCCCAGCCCCTGCCACGCAGCCCCTGCCTTCCGCCCCACCCACCCAGGACTTCAGGGGGCCACTCCTAGGACATCCCCCCTGCACAAGGCACTGGGCAGCTGTGGGGCGTGCAGGCAGAGACGGTCTGCACGGTGCCCCCTGGTGGTGGTGCGGGCCTGCAGCAGGTAAAATCCCCCATGCTGCTGCAGAGAGTGGGGATCCCCCGGGCTCCAGGCCTGGGTGTAGGGAGCAGGATGTGGGCTTGGCCCCACGAGGGCAAGTCCCGTACTTCATGCCCAAGGCGTCCTGGCCCACAGGCTCCCGCCGGTTCTTGTTGCTGTTCTCCTTCTTCAGGCTGAAGCCCTCCGGGAACCAGAGCGTGCTGTGCTCCCGCTTCCGCCGCGCCACCAGCACCCCCAGCACCAGGATCACCAGGAGGATCACGGCCGCTGCCACCACTACCAGGGGCACCAGGGGCACGGAGTCCGGGGGCTTCGGCTGCAGCTTGTCACCTGCAGGAGTGGACGATGTTATACCAATAAAAACTAGCAGGATCTTATTAAAGGGGACAAGATAAAGATGCCACATTTATTATGATAACAATTTGATTTATGACCAATAACTAAGATCTTAATCCTTATACACACACATTATACCTAATACCTCTACACACACACACACACACACACACACACACATCCATCAGATGTCCTGCAGCTGCTGCATAGTTACCAGTCCTGCTTGAGTCTGTGGCTTGAGTTTGCAGCTTGGGTTCGTAGCTTGTGGCGGCTAACTGGCCAGGAAAGCCGGGCACAAGGGCGAGCTGGGTCTCTGTTGGGCATGCACCGATGCCCTTCCATGTTGGCAGCAGAATGTTACCCTCTTCCAAAGTTTTCCATCTCACCCATCCTTTTTGTAGGCTTTAGTTTGAATCCAGAGTCTATAGGTCTTGCTGTGTCACGCTGCCTCTGGGTTTGGTGATTGATCACCCGTCAATTGCAGACATGACTTTCAGCCTCCGACCCGGGTTGATCTTCCTTCTATTGTACCTTTTCTTTTTAGGGTGGATTCTTCTTACTTTGTTAAGGCTCTTGTCTGCATCTTCAGCCGTTGGTGTTTGAACTCTATTTAATCAGGACAGGCTGGGGCTGGAGGCTGATTCCATCATTCATACATACCTCATTCACACATCTAAACTAAACTAATAAGATTACAGCAGGGTTTGCAGAAATGAAGGTTGCAGCAAGCCCTTACAAAATGGAGTAAGCGTTTTAAAATGGGGTTTGAATTACAATATGGCAAACAGTGAACAGAAGTTACAGTATAGACAAGTATAATGGATGGCAAACAGTGAACAGAAGTTACACTGTAGACAAGTGTAATAAATGGTGAACAGAAATTACAATACTGAAACAGTGCAAGTCTCCGTGATTTAAGCAGGAATTGGATTGATAGTGAAACTTACAAAGGCAGCTGACTGAACAGTTATGGCTCTTAACAAGCATCTTAACTGTTAATTAGCCAGTTATTGGGGTAACCGGTTTTATGAATGAATATTGTTTCATTCATAAAACTTTACTTATAAAGTTACATTAATAAAGTAAACAATTAAAAACAATTTCATTCATGAGTCCTACAACGGGAGTCAGACCCTGCCTCTTGATACCCCGCCCCCACTCATCCCACCCCATCCTGAGACTCCACTGCTCCCACTCACTCCGCCCCCTCCCAATACCCCGCCCCCTTTCACTCACCCCACCTCTCCCACTCACCCCACTGCCTCTTAAGAGCCCTGCCCTCAAACTCCACCCCTTGGCCCCGGCCCCACCTGCACTCACTGTGCACAGCCTTGATGGGGTAGGGGAACTCCAGGCGCTCGACAGCGGCCAGTGCAGCCAGGTAGTCGGCCGCGCTGCGCGCGTCAGGGAAGCACTTGTCTGAGGCCTGGACGCAGAGGCGGTTGTCAATCTCCAGAGTGACCACGGAGCTGGGGCAGGGAGGGGGACAGTTACCAGTGTGGCCTGGCCCACAGTGGCGCCAAGCCCCAGACTGTAGGGGCCTGGGCACCCCTTGCCCCACATGGAGCCCTGGGACAGGGCTGGTTCAGCACTCCCTGCAGCAAGGGCTGTGCACGTCCCAGAGCAGGCATGGCCCCGGCAGCGGGAGTTTGGTCCCATGAACCACGTGGTCTCTGCCAGGCTGCCAGCAGCTGCTTAGCACCGTTGTGCTCTCCCTGTCCCTACCCACTCCCTTCTGGGTCCCAGGGCCGGGCAAGAGGCAAGGCCCCTGGATGCTGCCCCCAGAGCCCTTGCTGCCGTCTGAGAGCACAGGGAGCGGGTGACAGGCACCGGCTGAGCCACCCCAAGTCCCGCATCAGAGCGGGCGGCGAACCAGATCGCTGATTGAAGGCAGCTGCGTGGCATCTCTGGGAGCAAAGGGCTGTGTCGTGGTGCCAGTCAACAGACAACTTCCTAGTGCCTGCCCCAGGCCTGGCTCCCTCTGCTGGCACTGGCTCCTACTCCCAGTGCCAGCCCCACAAAGCGCTAAGCAGCCCCACCCTGGCACCAGCCCCCTGTACCAGCCCCCCAAAGCTCTTGGCTCCCTCTCCCACTGCAGCCCATGGGGCTGCATCTTCCCCCCCCCCCCCCCCCCCCGTGGCTCACAGGGCTGTCTCTCTCCCCCACCCCCCGGCTGTGGCCCACAGGACTGCGTCTCACCCCGAATCCCCATGGCTGTGGCCCACAGGGCTGTCTCTCCCGCCACCTCCTGGCTGTGGCCCACATCTCCCTGCCACTCCCTGCAGCCGCATCTCCCCCCCACTCCCCATGGCCGCGGCCCGTGGAGCTGCGCCTCCACCCCCCCGGCTGCAGCCCGCAGCTCACCCAATGACCTCCCGGCCCAGCTCACGGCGGCGCAGGCGGCTGGGCCGGTAGAAGGGCTCAATCATATAGTTGCCGTCCCTGTCGAGGCGGAAGCGCAACGAGGTGCGCAGGATGGCGCTCAGCTTCTGCAGGAAGGTGGTGCTGGTCCTGCGCAGCTCGTCGGGGGGCAGCAGCACGGTGATGACCAGCACGCCGCTGGCCAGGTGCTCCGGCATCTCGCGGGCGCAGTCCAGCCCGTCCCAGCCACACTCCTCATTGTTGCAGCCCTGGTCGCACTGCCCGTCGGCGAAGTGGTCCGAGCAGTACTTCTCATACACGGGGCTGGGGGGGGGGGGAGGAGGGCATGGTCAGCGCACAGCCCCACCCAGCCCCCAGCCCTACCCTGTTCTGGCCAGCCCCCCTCCGTCCTACTGGGCACCCCAGGGCACCTGGGTCACTGGGCTCCTGCAGCAGAGACTGCATCACACAGTGAGAAACATCTTGGACATGGCTCCAGTGCCCACAGCCATCTTTGGCCAGCGGTGAGATGTAGCTACCGCAGCCCCGCGCTCCACCCCAGAGCCAGGTGAGGGGTCCCAGTATAAACATCCTCTGCACCTGAGTCCGGAGGGGCCTGCACCTCAACTGGGTGAGGGGTCCCTGTATAAACAGCCCCCGTGCCCCACCTGAGCACAGCACCAGGATTAAAGCCTCAACCCTGGCAAAAGCCATGGCATCTGCACTGGGCACGACTGCCCAGGGCCTCACTTTCACGTGTCCTCCACAAGACACCACCCCCAGGTGCACAGCGCACACTTACCACGCTGTGGGGGGAGAGCGCCCCCCAGCACCACACTGGGGCAAGTGCGGACTCTGAAGGGAGAGCACCCTGTGTAGAGTCCCCCCCCAGGGGCAGCACCTCCCCAGCCCATTGGCCTGCCCCCCCGGCCCAGCGCCCCCCTTACTTGCAGCTGCGGTCGCGGCTCTTGCAGTCGAAGTTGTCGTAGAGGCACGCGGCCGTGTTGCAGTCCTCGTCGCACTGGCTGTTGTTGAACAACTGCCAGCACTGGCGCTCCTCACACTGCTGCCAGGGGTCACCCACCAGCAGGGAGCAGTCGCCCCCGTCCCACTTGCAGGCAGGGCTGTTGCACTCCTTGTCGCAGTAGGAATCTCCGGCCTTGGCAGCGCACTCCTCCTGCTGGCACTGCAGCTCCAGGGTGAGCTTCTGCTCGCAGTGCAGGCCGGAGAAGCCACTGGGGCAGAGGCACTGGAAGTGGGGAGGCCAGGACATCTCTATGCAGGTGCCCCCGCTGAGGCAGGACGCACCGGTGCAGCTGCTGTTGGCCCGCAGGCGGCAGTCGGAGCCAGTGAAGCCCGGCAGGCAGGAGCAGCGGGCACCCAGTGCTGTGTGCTGGCAGCTGCCCCCGTTGAAGCAGGCGAGCTCCCGACATGACAGCACGCTTCGCTCACAGTTGGGCCCGGAATAGTTCTGGGAAGGGGCAGGAAAGAGGGTGAGAGAGATGGCACCGGGACCAGGCCACAGGCCAGAACCACCTCCCGCTTGCCCAGCAGCGCCGGGACCCGGACCAGAACTGACCCAGAACCAGGATCGCCTCATCCAGCAGCATCAGGACCCAGACCAGAACAGGCCTCTCCACCTGGTGTGTATATCACAGGTCTGAACTAACTCCTGCGTGACCAAGCGCAGAGCAGCTAGACCCACAGCCCAACTCCACTGCAAATGGCCCGTGGCGGAGAGCCCAGCCCTTCCCTTGCTGGCCCGTTCCAGGGGCTGTTTCCAGTCTGAACGTGTCCAGCTCCCAGCTGCTACATCACATCACACCTCAGCCGCTAGGCCCAGGAGCCCAGCCTGGGCTCCACTCCCTTGCCCCTTTCCCTTTGGGAAGCTGAACTGCTCGAACTCCTTGCTCTTCGGATCCTTCCGCCATTCTCGGGGCTCCCCTCTGATCCTCACTGTGGGACCAGCACTGGGCACCAGCAGCAGCTGCACTAGTGCCAGGTACAAGGTAAGAACCTCTCTATGCCCGTCTGGGCATCCCAGGCTTGTGTTAGCTCCTTGGGCCACAGCGTTGCACTGGGCGCTCACGTTCAGCCGATTATCCACCCCCCAGGTGCCATGGGAACCCTCCCCCACCCCATCCTCAAGTGCCATGGAAACTGCCCCTGCCCCCCCCCATGACATGGGAACCCTCCCCCACAGCAGGACCAGCCTGCTCCCCCGAGGCACCAGGACCAACACCTAAACCCTCCCCTGCAGCACCAGAACCAAGATGCCCCTCTTCAGATCAGAGCCCATCCTGCAGCTCCAGGACTGGAATGGCGGAGCAGGCCCCCAGCCCCATCCCCTCTGGGCCTGGAAGACTCCAGACTGTGCACGGCCAAGGGCAGGCCCCCAGCTGGCCCGAGCCCAGCGCCCTGCACCTTCCCACGCGGGACACTCACCGGGGGGCAGCGGCAGGTGTAGCCCAGCGGCGTGTTCACCGTCATCTTGCACTGACCACCGTTCTGGCAGGGCTGGGACTCGCACGTGTTCACTATGTTCTGGCAGCGCCGGCCTGGGGGTGGGGGTGGGGGCAGGGGCCCAGGGAGGCGTCATGGAGAGTCCAGGGAGAGGGGAGCTGCCCCCCACCCCACCTCCAGCACTGCTCCCAGCACCGCCACCTTCCCACAGCTCAGCCCCTCGTGGGTGCACAGAGCTCCAGCCTCCCTGTGCCAGCCGGACCGCAAGCCTAGAGAGTCCCCCCCCACCAGGGGTTTCCCCTTCTCCCACCCTGCACTGAGTGCACCCCATTGACATGTACCCCAGTGCCCCTGGTGTAAAAGCCCCATGAAGCCCCGCCCCTTGCCTGGGTGTAGCCCCAACCCTCGGCACACTCACCCGTGTAGCCCGGCTTGCACAGGCAGTGGAAGTCGTTGGCACCCTGCACGCAGTCCAGCGTGCGTTGGGGCAGGCAGGGCTTGGCCAGGCACTCGTTGATGTCGCCCTCGCAGCGCTCGCCCGTGTAGCCTGGGGGGCAGTTGCAGCGGTAGCCACCCACCCGGTCCACGCACGTCCCATTGTTCAGGCACTTGGGTGCCCGGCTGCCAGAGCTCGCGGCGCAGTCGTCCTCGTTGATCTCGCACAGGACGCCTGGGGGACAGGGGGCAGAGACCTTCCAGCCCCCGGCATAACCAGAGCACCCCAACCACCCCATCATGTGGGGATCTGGCCCCCCCACGAAACCAGGTCCCCGCCCCCCACCCGGGCCCCCGTCCCACAGGTACCCTCCCTCCTGGGAGTAACCAGAGCCGCCCCCTCCCCCAGTAACCTGCCTCCCATCGCCCCCCACGGTGCCTGGCCACTAGCCCGGCTTGGCCTTACCCAGGGTTCCCGGCGGGCAGGAGCAGATGTAGCGCCCGATGAGGTCGATGCAGGAGCCTCCATTCTGGCAGGGGTGGGACTGGCACTCGTCGATGTCGTACTCGCAGTTCTTGCCCTCGAACCCCGGTGGGCACTGCAGGGAGAGACAGACACAGCCCAGTCAGGGCCCGGGCCCCAGCTCCGCTCCTGAGGGCGCCACCTCAGGGCTGCCAAGCCCCTCAGCTCCACCCCCTCCAGCCACAGAGGGGTTAAACAAGGCCTCATGCTGCCACCACCAACCCTTCTCCACTGCTGTGGGGGGCCAAGGAGCACCACCGGGGGGAGGAGAAGGACTCACCCCACAGCACAAACTGTCAACAGAGCCAGGGAGAGAACCCAGGAGTCGTGGCTCCCAGGCCCCCATTGCAACCACTAGACCCCACTGCCCTTCCAGAGCCGGGAATAGAACCCAGACATCTTGGCTCCCAGCCCTCCTGTTCCAACCACTAGACCCTGCTCCCTTCCCAGAGCCAGAGCCAGACCCCAGGAGTCCGGGCTCCCAGGCTCATGCTCAGACCAGTCTTGGCTGCTCTGCTCCGAGGTGAGCCCATCAGAATGTGGCTTGCTCGGTATCCCCTTGGCCCAGCCGTCCTCGCCAGGCGGGGGGCGCACAACTCCTGCAGCTCCCCAGCCCCAGCAGCCTGGCTAGCGCCGGTGGCAGCGCCTGGAGCCCCTTCGTGCAGCCCCCGTCCCTGGGGCTCACCTCACAGTCGTAGCTGCCTATGAAGCTGTGGCAGGAGGCACCGTGCTGGCAGGGGTTGGGCTGGCAGGGGTTAACCTCGCTCTCACAGTAGCTGCCTGTGTAGCCTTCCTTGCACAGGCAGTAGTGGGTGTTGCCAGCGTCGACGCACTGGCCCCGGTAGTGACACACCTGTTCCTTGGAGACCCCTGCCCCAGACAGACAGACAGACAGACAGACAGACAGAGACTGTGATGCCTTGTGCCTGGCCCACAGCCCCAGCACAGCTCCGACAGGGGAAACCATGACACAGAGAGGAGAGGGACTCTGGCTGTCAGCCCCCCCTGCTCTAACCACTAGACCTCCCCCCCCGAGCTGGGGATAGAACCCAGGAGTCCTGACTCACAGCTCCCCCCGCTCTAACCACTAGACCCCACCCCTTCCCTCCCAGAGCTGGGGATAGCTGTAGGGGTACCAAGAGCATTGCTGGAGCAGGTGTGGCTGGGACAGAAGGGCCCAGTGGGGGCAGGGCAGGGCAGGGGCCAGGCTATACCTGAGCTGACAGCTCCACCCAATAGCTGCCCTATGGGCCCCCAACTCCCCTCACATCTTTCGAGGGCACTGGAGACCCAGATCCCTGAGCGAGGGCAGCGCCTGCCAAGGACAGACCCCTCCCAGCCCAGCCTGGCAGGGACCAGTGGGGGTCAGTCCTGCCCAGGAGTGCCCTCACCTCGATGAGCTGCCACCACCTCGCAGGAAACGTTGGGAATGTCACAGTAGCGGCCGGTCCAGCCCCCCGGGCACTCACAGGTCAGGGCCGTGCCCGTCTGCACGCAGCGGCCCCCATTCTGGCAGGGTGAGCGCCTGCACCAGTCCACCAGGGTCTGCAAGAGAGGGGAGTTAGGGGACAATGTACTCTGGGGGGACGCGACCTGGGGAACCAATACAGCCCTGGCTGGGCTCCGGCAATGCCAGGTCCCCGCCCCCCACCACACTTGGGTGTTGGATTCCTCCCCTCCCCTGAGGCCAGGCCCTGGCCCCTGCCTCCCACCCCCCACCGCACTGGGGTGTTGGATTCCTCCCCTGCCCGAGGCCAGGCTCCCCCGACAATGCCAGGCCTCATGTTCACCTTCCCCAGACGCTGGGACTTTGTGTCCTTGCCCCTCCCCGCCATGCCACCGCCCACCCCGGGGCAGGGCTCACCTGGCACTGGGCACCCGTGTAGCCCTGGGGGCAGGTGCAGCGGTAGGACTCCACGCCGTCCAGGCAGATGCCCCCATTGAGGCAGGGCTGGGACTGGCACTCATCGATCTCATGCTGGCAGTGGGTGCCCGTGAAGCCGGCGCGGCAGCGGCACGTGTAGGAGTTCACCCCGTCCAGGCAGGTGCCGCCGTTGAAGCAGGAGCTGCAGGGTCACAGGCACAGTTAGCTCGATGCCCCGTTCGCCACCCATCAGTACAACCCCTGGCCCCCCAGCAACACCCCCACTCCTCCCCTTCGTCCCCTGCCCCCCCCCCCAACCACCCCCACCGCCCTGCCCTGGCACCACTCTCTCAAGGGTTCCCAGCACTGACTGGCCTCTCATAGGCTGGGGCCAGGGCCTGGCAGCGCTGAGGGAAGCTGGTGCCAAGAATCCCAGGGGCAAGGTTCCCCCTGAAGGGATGAAGCTCCTTGCAGATAGGGCTCCTCTGGGGACAGGGAGATGGGGATTGGGGGTGCTCCCTGATGGGGGCTGCGGCTCACCTGTCAGTGCACCCCTGCACATTGAGCTCACAGGGCAGCCCAGGGGAGGCTTCCGGGGGGGGGGGGGGGGGGGGGGGGCAGGGGACGAAGGGGAGGAGTGGGGGTGTTGCTGG
>NW_020665097.1:323815-329316 GCF_002925995.2 Terrapene triunguis
CCCTCTGAGCCTGCTCCCCCTCAAACACACAGTGCCCTCGGAGCCTGTTCCCCCCCACACACATAGCTGCCTCAGAGCCACTTCACCTCCCACATGGACCACAGGGCCTGGTCCCCCCCCACACACAGGGTCCCCCAGACCATACCCCTCCTTCCCTGTGTTCCCAGGGCCAGGCCAGCTGGCAGAGGGCGCAGGATTTGGCAGGACCAGAGCTGCAGCTTAGATGAGAATGAGCCATTACTTGGGGGGAAGGGGCTGAAGGGACTAACGGGGAGAAAGAAACGGTCAGCTTGAGGTGGGGAGGGGGCCAAAGAGGGCTCTGGGGAGCAGGGGAGGGGATGGCCCAGGGTTGGGAGGGACAGTGCCCCCCCTCCCCCACAAGCTCCGGCCATGCTGCTCTCCTGGACACTCCCTGGGATTGTTTCCTTCCTGGCCGGGGTCCAGGATCCCCCGGCGCCATTTACAGCTTCCGATGAGCTTCCTGCAGCGCGGCCTGGAGCCGCCAGCCCCGTGGGCACACGTGCCAGGGCAGGGGGAGAGACACACCCCCAACAATCCCTGCCCCCAGGGCTAAGGGAGGGGACAGCATCCCCCCAAACAGGTTCCTCCAGCACCGTCCCGGCCAGGCCCCCACACACCAACCCCTGCTGCCCCCCCGCCGCCCCCCGGCCCCTCACCCGGCAGGCAGGCACACTCGTAGCTCAGCTCCCCGGTCTGGCGACACGTGCCCCCATTGAGGCACTGCGAGGGCGCACAGGGTGTGTAGATGCTCTCGCACAGCTGCCCCGTGAAGCCGGCCGGGCATTGGCAGCGGAAGGAGCCCGGCGTATTGAAGCAGGTGCCCCCATGGCGGCAGACGCCCGGTGCCCGGCACTCGTCCACGTCCGTGCGGCAGTTGCGGCCCTGGTAGCCTGGCGGGCAGGTGCAGTTGTAGCGGCTGTTCCAGTTGGTGCAACGGGCCCCGTTGGCGCAGGGGTTGTTGGCGCAGGCATCACCCAGGGAGCAGTCCTGACCTGGGGGGGGATGTCTGTGAGCGGGGCCTGGTTGGGCATGAGGACACCCCAGACAGCCCTTCCCCCTAGGCCTAGCAGGTCCCCGCTCCGGGGCCAAGATGTGCCCAGCCCTCCTCCCACGCCAGCCAGTCAGGTTCCGTTCCCCTCCCCCAGCTGGGCTGAGGGTCCCTCCCCATCTCCCACAGCACCCCCATGGCCATCCCCCATCTCCCCTAGGCCTGCGTGGCATGGGTTCTCCTCTCCGGCCTGGTCAGATCCTGGCCCCTCCTCCAACCGGGCCAAGCTGGTCCCACCCCCTCCCCAGCCTCCCCTAGAGCAGCATGCCCCCCGCCTACATGACCCTCACCTCGGAAGCCTTTGGGACAGGTGCACTGGTACTGCACGGTGCCATCCTTGAGGGAGCTTTCACACACGCCCCCATTGGCACAGGGCGACTGGTGGCAGGGGTCCTGGAACTGGCAACGCTCGCCAATCAGCCCAGGCTGGCACCTGCAGAGAGGGGGCACACTGGTGTGAGTCCCTCCCGCCTGGAACCAGTGCAGGAAGGACACATGCCCATCACCACTGCATCTGGGCGCCTTATACATCACGTCACTGGCAATGAAGTTCCTAGGGGCAGCATCATGGAGTCTCCGGCTGGTCTGCTTTTCCAGGGCAGGGTGGGGGGGCTAGAGTCCATCAATTTCCTCTGCTTTTATTGGTTGCCAGGGGTTCCTGAAGGGGGGGCGGGGGTTGTCTCTGGCCCAACCCATCCCCCCACTGTGCTCTGTGGGTGGGCACCCAGCCCTGCACTCAGCACCCAACCATGGGCCCCTATGCCACAACACATCGGCCACCTCCATCCCTGCAGCTCCATCAAACTGCCCCCAGGGTAGCCTGGCCCTCATGCAGTTGGTGCTGGTCCTGGGGTCTGCCCCAGATCTCAGGTTATTCCCTCCAACAGACATTGCTTGGCATTGCTCCGCTCCCAACACCCCCTACCCTGTGCTGCCCATTCGCCCTGTGGGCTTAGCTCCCCCTGCAGGGCCTCAACTGGCACCAGCTTGGACTCATCATTGTGCTAGCTGCTCACAAGCCCCCTTCTTGTTCCCCCAGCCCTTGCCAGATCTCCACTGAAGCCTTTAACCCTCCTCTCTGCTCCCCCCAGGGGGAGCCTCCCAGCCTCGGCCTATAGCCCTGGCCAGGGGAGAAGGGGCCGTTGAGTCTGACTTTGCTTCCTGCCCCCTGAGGATTGGTCTGCTGGCAAACCAGACTGGGCTCGGCATCAGGGTACAGCTCCAAGCATGGGGGAAGCTGTGCCAATGTAAAGGGGCTCCCCACTGTGTAGCTATCCCTGCACAGGGAAGGAGACGTGCTACACCAGTACAAGGCACCTTTATAGCAGCAGAGCGGCACCCTCACGTGAGGCTGTATTGGTAACCCCGGATCGGCAGAGAATCACCCCCACCCGCTACAAACTGTGCAGAGCAGGCGTCAGCCAATTCAGGACCGACTCCCTGGGCCCCCCGTACCCTGTCATTCCTCAGAGCCCGCCTGCTGCTGCACCTTTTAGCACCTGCCCGACCCCAGACCCTGTTCTGACCCCGGGACCTCATTGGCTAGAGCTGGTCCGCAGGGGCGGCCCCAGGACCCCGCTCTGACCCAGGGACCCACTGCCTAGAGCTGGTCTGCAGGGGCGACCCTAGAATCCCACTCTGACCCCGGGACCCCACTGCCTAGAGCTCGTCGCAGGGGCACCCACTCCCAGTGGAACCTGGTCCAGCCAGCAGGTCCGCACCTCTCTCTGGGAGAGCCTGGTGAGGGGTTCTCTGCCCCGCCCCCCAGCTTCACCTCCTCGGGGCGCATGCAGAAGGAGTAGGGTACAGAGTCCCTCCTGCCCCCCACAATCCCCCCCCCGTCACGCAGGGGCCCTGAACTCTGCCCCAGAGGGCCACATCCTATGGGACTGAGCCAGAGCAGACCCAGCCCCCCAGTGAGCAGGGCCCAGCTCACATGTCTCTAGCTAGCCAAGCTGAAGCAGGCATCCTGGGAGCTCTGCAATGGGGAGGCGACAGGAGGGGCTGACCTGGGCTCTGCATGCACCACAGGGCTGGGTCCAAGACCCACGGCGTGCAGGGGCTGAGGAGGGGAGGGCAGCCAAGCCTGCCGGGCTGAGCCAGGCCGGACAGGACCATCCTGCCTCCCCAGCCCCAGTTCTGGGCTCGCTCCTGACGACAGCCCAGGGTCCAGGATGGAGCCAGCGCTGGGCAGCACCTGGTGCTCCCCGTCAGGCTGGGCCGGCTCCAGAGGGCACCGGCTGGGGGGAGCCGCACCACAGCCTGGGTACTGGTCCACAGATTATACCCCCCAATCCGCTCCCATCTCTGGCTCAGCCCCAGCCCCAGCCAACCCCCACCCCCGCCTGCCGTTACCAGGGCAACGCAGAACACCTGTTTGCTCTGCTGTCCAGGCCCTCAATTCCAGGGGGGAGGAGAACCCTGCAGCAGAAACAGGGGGGGCGCTCAATTCACCCTAGAGCAGCACGGGGGCTCCCAGCCTGCTCTATACAGCACCCCCTGCTGGGAGAGGCTGGGACTGGAGGAGCTCCTGCCCCGCTCCCTCCAACGCCCCCTGCAGGCAGGTACCACAGGACAGCAGGGACTCTGCCCAGGCCTGGAATTACACCAGCTCCCCAGAGCGCTGGGCCCTTCCCGGTGACCCAAGCCCTACCCCACAGAGCTGGGGGCATGGTCCAACAAGGAAAGAAAAGAGGGCAGCGCGGTGCTAGAGCACACATGGTGCTAGGGGCACAGACGGGGCGGGGGAGAGGGATGGTGAGGCAAGAGACAGCGCAGGCCAGATCCCCCCTGCCTGCCAGACCCACAGGCCCATCCAGCCTTGTAGCCCTTCTCTCCTGCCCCACTGGACCAGATGGGAGCCATGGGCCCATCTAGACCATAACCCCCCTGCCCCAAGCTCAGACCCACTGACCAATACTGCCTGTAGGAACTCCATCCCCTCCCCATCCCCTGGTGTGCTGGTCCCTGCCTGACCCTCATGCCCTGGAGCCTGCAGATGGCTATGCCTGCCTCAGTAACAGCCACAGCAAATGCCACCGATCAGCCCAGGCCACAGCCCCCCCAGCAGTGACATGGGCAGCTCCACTGGCCCCAGTACAGACCAGGAATGCCCGACGGACCCCCCATCCCTGTCCTGCTCACTCCATTTTGGGCTCCCTCCAGCAGCACTTGGTAAGATGCCAACTCCCCTCTCCCTGCATGTGGGGGGGGGGCCATCCTGAATGCAGGGCTGGGGCTGGCAGAGCTTCCCACCCTATCCACCCACCCAGCCCCTGGAAAGGGAAAGGGGATGTGGGGACAGGCGTCCCTGTGGCAGGGAGCAGAAGGGGAGCAGGGCCCTGTATCCCAGCACCAGGCAGCGCCCTCCCCTGCAGGCAGAGCCAGGCTCCCACGCTGGGAAGGCAGCCCCCTTCCCAGCCCCTTGGCAGTGCTCCTGCCTGCTCATGTCTAGGGAGTGGAGCCCGGCATCCAGCCCACTCCATGGGGCGGTGACTCAGCGGCTCCACTGCCACATCACCCCATGAGTCACCCCGGCGGCTGCCTCAGGCACCCACTCCTGGAGGGATGGGATGCCCCTGGGCACGAGAGCGCACAGGGGCACAACTTCCCCCGATACCTCCCAGCCGCAGGAGGCAGCAGCCAGCTTTAGAGGATAGAACCCAGGAGTCCTGCCTCCCAGCCTGCCTCCCTGTGCTCTGACCACCAAGCCACACTGCCCGTCTGCTCCCAGAATGCCCCTTCGCCTGGCAGATGGGGGCTACCCTGGCATGTGCCCCCTCCCATCCCCCAGTGGTCTCTGCTGCACTCCCTGACCTCACCCCCCTGTTCCAATTCCATCCTCCCACATGCATTCCCCAGCAGCCCCCTCCACATCCATCCCCACTCCCCCCACCCCAGCAGCCCCTGCTCCAATCCTGTCCACCACCTACACACTCCCCATGGGCCCCTCCCCCATCCATCCTCACTCCCCCCACCCCATCTCCCATCAGTCCCTGCTCCAATCCTGTCCCCCACCTCCCCACTTCTCCAACTCCCACGCTCATTCGGCGCCCCCTCCTGCGGCGCCTGGGCGGGCACAATCCAGCCTAAACTAGTCCCCCCTTCTCGCCCCGAGGGCGCCTGGCAGAGGGACCCAGGCAGCAAACCCAGTTCCAGGCTGGCACAGTAGGGCCCATGGGGCACATGGGGCCCACGGGGAGCTGCCCCCCTGTGAGGGGCCCCGCACACTGGGGAGGAGGGGGGCAGATTTCTGGCACTGGGACGGAGATACATTTCCCCCCCTCTCCGTCCTCCCTGAGCCGGTTCCAACCCGTTCGACAGGTTCCAGCAGCACCAGCACCATGCTGAGCCAAAGGGCAGGGAGAGCCCCCTGGCCACTCCTCTCTGCTCCCTGCCACGCCCGTCCTGCCCCCCTGGCCGCTCCTCTCTG
>NW_020665097.1:329326-344863 GCF_002925995.2 Terrapene triunguis
TCCCTGCCACGCCCGTCCTGCCCCCCTGGCCGCTCCTCTCTGTCCCCGACTCCCTTCCTGCCTGCCCAGCTGCGCCTCTCTGCTCCCTGTCTCTCCCGTCCTGTCCCCCGGCCACCCCTCTCTACCCCCTGCCCCCCTTCTGTCCCAGGGCTGCTCCTCTCTGCCCCTGCCGCCCCCCCCCAGCTGTTCCTCTCTGCTTCTGCCCCCCTCTTATCCCCCCGGCCTTTCCTCTCTGCCCCCCAACCCTGGCCGCTCCTCTCTGTCCTCCTGGATGTCCCCTGTGCCCCCCCCCCACCGCTCCTCTCTGCCCTCCCAGCTGCCCCCTCGTGCCCCCGCACCGTTCCTCTCCCCCTACCCCCACCCTCTTGGCCGCTTCCCTCTGCCCCTCTCCAGTCTCCTGTCGGCTGCTCCTCTCTGCCCCCTGTGCCCCACCATGCCTCTCCCACCCCCACCCCCCGGCTGCTCATTTCTGCCCCATCTCCAATCATCTCTGCTTCTGCTGTGCCCCTTCCACCCCTCCCCTGACCTTCTCTGCCCTCCACTGCTCCCATCCCACCCCCTGATCCTCAGTGGCCCCGCCATGCCCCTCCTGCCCCCCATACCCAATCCTCTCTGCCCCCTCCCCCTGATTCTCCCACAGCACCGGGGGATTGTCTCCAGAGCACCAAGAACCCAGCATGCAGACGGGAGCCTGCTCCAGTGAGATGGGGCAGAGGGCTGGGGGCACTGTGCCTGTTCTGGCACTAGGCCAGGTCAGCATTCAGCTGGTGCTCCAGTCCCACACTCCAGCCCATGATTTCCAGCAGCCAGGCAACAAGGCCCAATCCAGATCCTACTCTTGCTCCAGGCCAGGCAGCGCCACAACCGGTGATTCACCTGTTCGGGGCGGGGCGGCAGGAGGCCCATCCACCTGTCTGGCATTCCAACGCAGGCAGCAAGGAGACGGGAACCTGCCACTGCGAGCTCCGGCACCTGCCCGCGCGGCGGCTGTGCCGTGTCCTGGCACTAGGGGCAGCGGGGACCGGGCGAGGGCACAGCACAGAAACTATTCAGCTATTCCTGGCTCACTCGGCAGGAAGTGGTGGGCACAGGGCCACCCAGGCTACCCATACAGAGCCAGCCGCTGCCCCCACTAGGCGCCAACCATTTCCCCCTGGAACCCCACGACCTGGGTGACAGGTCAGAGCCGGCTCTGCAGACAGACTGCCAGGAGCTGCCAAGGCCCCCTGCACCCAGTCTCCAGGGCTTAGCCCCGTCCGGTTCCAACTCCCCAGCATCAGGGAGCCCTGCCCTGCCCTGGAGAGAGAATTCCCAGATAATCAGCCTGCCTTGCCCCACTGGCAGCCCCCACCGCCCAGAGCTCGCACTGCAGAGTCAGATGCAGGAAGAAAATGGAAGTGATTCACAGAGCAAGTCATTACTGGGCTCAGAGACGGCAGGGTCTAGTGGTTAGAGCAGGGGCACTAGGAGTCAGGATTCCTGGGTTCTATCCCCAGCTCTGCTCCCGTGAAGCAGGGTGATGTCACTCACTGAAGCACCCCATGCTAGTCAGCCCCAGCCCCTTGCAGCTGGCTCGCCAGGGCTCTGCAAACCTGTCGGGTGGCACAGCATGGCAGAAGTGGCAATCGCCATTCCAAACCCATCTCCCATCCACACTGACCAAGCGGGTCCTGGCACGGCAGGAGCTGCCATGGCCCAGTGCCACCTCCCCTTTGTTCCCAGCCCCTCCCCACCCGCAGCTGGAATTCCTGGCCCCCACATGGCCTTTACAGCAGCCCCACCAGGGAAAGCACCTGGCCAGGCTGGGGCCCAGGGATGGCAGGCCCTCCCGCCAGCCCCTTCCGGTGGTCCAGCCAGGGCCGGGGAGTCAAACGGCCTCCCTTCAGGTGCTCCCGCTGGCAGGGCTGAGAACCAGGAAACTCAGCACACTCCTCCCTGGTCTCTCCCATGCGGGCCAGCTGCTCCAATGGGGGCTGGGGAAGGGGGTCAGCCCAGTCACCCTAGCCTGATGGGGTCAGCTCAGCTCCGGACACAGCCTGGGTCTCACATCCCCCCCCCAGCTCTGCAGATCAGCAGCTGCTTCCTTTCCAAGCCCTGTCTGCAGCCGCTGGGATCAAATGACTCCAGGGCCCCCTCCTGAAGAGGCCCCCTGTCTGGGAGACTCTGGGAAGGAGGCTGGGAAGGAGGAACTTTCCCCCCCCCCAGGAAGTGGGGAGCCGCAGGGGGGCCAGCACACGTCACTGCTAACACTGCTCTGCAATCTGGGATTGCAACAGCCACAGCAGGGAGGAAACAAGGGCGGGGCGGGTGGGGGGCAGATCTCCGCCCCTTTGCCAGTAGGAGTGGGCAGGGGAGAGGGCCAGAGGACGTGAGCTCCAGGGTGTCAGTTCTCTGCCCAGGGAGCCCCAAAGAAAACATCCAGGCACTTTGTCACTCTGCCCTCCACTAGCCTCCCCCCAGGCACAAGATTCACCTCTTCTGCAGCCGCCCTCCCAGCTCATCCGACCCCGGCTGAAAGCCCTCCTGCCCCTCTGCGTCAGCAAGCACCACCCCGTGTTCCCCTCCCCAGCGCAGAGCCTGGGGACACGAGGGGTCACGCCCAACAGCCGGGCCTCCAGGGGCAGACTGAGTTGCCCACTGCCTGGCTGCTGACATTCCTCATTTCACATGGAAACAGATCCACCCCACCCCCCGCACTCTTATAACCCCCCCACCCTGCCCCAAGCATCCCCCGCTCCCATCAGCTCAGGGCAACCCCTAGCCCCTCCCACATGCTCACAGCCCCAGCGCGGTGTGACTCCCCTCTCTTGGCCTGGCAAGGGTCCCTTCTGCTGCATCCCTTCCCAGGGGCCACAAGGAGCAGGCAAGAGGTTACCTCACAGTAAGTGGCTGCTCCCCACATCCCCCAGCCCTGACCCTCTGCCCTGCCGGTGTTTCCTACCCCCAGGCAGCTCTGCCAGCTCCACCGAGCAGAGCAGCGACTGGGGCTTGGTGCCATGACCCCTCCACCCTGCTGGCTGGCACCCCCCAATCACCACCAGCTCTTTGGGGCAGGGCCATGCCAGGCACAGTGACAGGGGCTGTGCAGGCCCCTAGCCAAGGACATGCATCAGGTGAGGCGCAGCGAGATGGGGGCAGAGCCAGGAACAAAACCCAGCGGTCCAGAACCTGGCCTGGGCCAGTTGAACCACTGGGCCAGGCTGCCCTTACTCCTTATGGCTGCGCTGCCGGGAACCACCCTCCCTCCTGCTAACCCAGTCCCAGGCCTCCGGTTCCTGCTGGTTCAGACCTGCCTATCCCCTCACCCCAGGGAGGGTGGGAAAGCCCCCCCACCCCCACCGCCTGTGAGCAACACTCCACCACCATGGAGCCCGTCTTGCCCACAGCCCCGTGCTGGATGGCAGCGGGCATGGATCCCAACCTGCAGGGCAGGGGGTCACTTACACGCAGGCTGCCTTCCCGTTGGAGTAGAGGATGCACTGGCCGCCATTCTCACAGGGCATGGAGCCTTCCAGACACTGCACGGCTGCAGGGAGAGAGCGGGAGAGAGCCCATTAGAGCAGAGAGGAGTGGCCCCCTCACCTCCCTGCCCCCATCCCCATGCAGAGCTCCCTCGCACCCAGCCCCTCAGTGGGAAGCCCAGCTCAGTCACTGGCCATGCCACCAAGGTAGGGGCATCAGGGCACTGGGATCCAGGGGGCTTCCTAGCAGCAACCCCTGACAGCAGCTGCTCTTTGCTTCCCTGTCCCCCCGCCCCACCCAGATGGTCCTTGGTCCATAGAATCATAGAAGATCAGGGTTGGAAGGGACCTCAGGAGGTCATCTAGTCCAACCCCCTGCTCAAAGCAGGACCAATTCCCAACTAAATCATCCCAGCCAGGGCTTTGTCAAGCCTGACCTTAAAATCCTCACCCGTCTGGCTTAGAGCACACTGTTCAGGGCAAGCCTCAGGGAACATCGGAGCGCCCCATAAACGGGATGGATATGGCAGGACCCTGCCCATAACCCCAAGCCCCACCCTGAAATGATCAACAGCAATGCTGCTATCAGGGCTGGGATTCAAACAGCCATCATTAGGCTTCAGAGTCAACGCCACACTAACATTGGTACTGAAGTTGCATGGGGAACGTTTCATCCCAGCAGCAGCAGGCAAAGGGAAGACACACACACACCACAAACCAGGAGGAGGGCAGCTGACAGACAAGTTCCATGCAAGACTAGGAAGTTTAGCTTGGGGGTGCCCCCTACCAGTGAGCCAAGGAAAGGTCTGTGTGACGCCACCACCACCAGCCCCCAGTGCCATCCAGCACAGGGGGAGGGGGACAGGGGTTTCCAGGGCTCCAGGCACAACCTGCACGTTCCAGTCAGATGCTAGGGCCCCGCACCCCCTGGGATCAAAGGGACAGCAGCCCCCAGAGCTCCTGCTCCGAGAACCTTCTGCCCTGTGGCACATGGGCCCAGGCCACCAGGACCCCACAGGGAGAGCTGGGCCTGTCAGGGCCTCAGAGCCCAGCCAGTGTCTTCATCAAGTGTCCAGGGACCTGCCCTGCTAATCTCTGCCCCTTCCCGGGCCCCTCATACAGCAGTAGCCTGCCAGCTCGAACCTCGGCTCAGACCCTGCCAAGGAAGCTGGGCCATGCCAGGCAGCACAGGGCTACAGGCAGAACAGAGCCGGGGGCCTCGGCCCCACATGCAGGGGACAGAGCAGCACAGCTGGGAGGGGATTGCGACTGAACCATCCTGGGTGTTACAGCAGCTCGAGGCCCCACGGCTCCCCGACAAACGAGCCAGGAACCTCCACCCACAGCTCACCCTACAGCCAGCCCAGCCCTCTGCCTCCACCCTGAGTGCGAGGCTCCCACAGCCTGGGGATGTAGGGTCGCTCTGTGGGAGACTGACTCAGAGCCCACCCTCCCAGTCCCCAGCACGGGGACCTGTTGTCCAGGGCAGCCCCAGCTCTGCCAAGCCCCACAGGCTCCTGAAGAAGCCTCCCCAGGGAGAGTGAGACCCAGGCTGCCTGTGCCAGGATGACAGGGACCAGCTACCAGCCCTGGCTGGACCCAATCTAGGGTCGAGGGGCCAGGATACCCAGCCCTGTGAGCCCTCTCCCCTTCCAGACCCCTGGGCAGCTCTGCCAGCAGCTGGGCTAGCATGGGGCGGGGGGCAAACTAGAGACACCCCACACCCATGGGCCACTGCCTGGGCTTCTAATGGGACTCACTGGAAGGGTAGGGTGGGCTGGTCACAGTTGGATTGGCCCCCGGAATAAATGGGGGTTCAGACATCTCTATGCCCCTGGGGCTGCAGCTCCAGGCCCCGTGGAGGAGCCGATCCCAAAAGGAAAGCCCAGCAGCAGTTTTCCATGGCTGAGGAGCAGGACGAGGCACAAACCCAACAGCCCCCTCCCCTCCCCCATACAGAGAGAGAGAGGAGGCCAAGCCTGGGCCCCACAGGCCACATAGGGCTCAGGGGCCTCGCTCCTTCCCCCACCAGCTATTTCCTCCAGACCCACTTGGAGCGCGCTGCGTGCCCAGCACACAGATTAGCTCCCAGAGACAATGCCGCCCCCGCCCCTCTCCCCCACTCCAGTCCCCAGAGCCAGTGCTGCAGTGGAATTCGCTCCGCCGGCCGGCCAGCCCCCTCCCCACACAAGGCTGCAACCGAAGGGGTGGCATCGGGCTTAGACAGCTCCCCCCCCACACCCTGATCCCTGGGCTCCTTCGCCCTTGGCGCCAACCCCCAGCCCCATGAGGGGCCCCAGGCGCGGCAGCTTTGGGGGAGGGGGACGAGATGCTGAGAGGCTCATTCTCCTGGGTAGCTGGCGGGGCTGCCCCAGGTGCCAGGAGGACGCTCAGGCCCCGCACGGAAACCCCGCCTGTCAAGCACAGATGTGTCTGGGGAGCGGCAAAACGCCGCCTGTCAGGCACAGATGTGTCTGGGGCCTGTTCCACACTGGGATACGTGCGATGAGGGGGTCCCACGCCCCCCAATGTGATACCCAGGACAGGCCCAGCAGCGGAGGGGGGGAGAGTTTTAAGAAGAGTCCTAACTTCTTCCAGCCTAGAGTCAGAATGGGGGGGAGGGGTCCCAGAACATTAACCCCTTGGGTGCCAGCTCCAACTCCCCATCTGCAGGGAGGCCTGATAGGAAGTGCAATGGGGAACCCTCAGCATGCACAGCCCTCCAAAGAGAGCACCAACAGGAAACTAAGGCATAGAGATAGGAAGGGGACTGCCTGAAGTCACCCAGCGAGTCAGTGGCACAACTGGGAGAGAACCCAGGAGTCCTGACTGCCAGCCCCACCCCTACTCTAACCCACTAGCCCCCAATTCCTTCCCAAAACCAGGGATAGAACCCAGGAGTCCTGACTACCGACCTCACTCCCCCACTCTAACCTAGTAGCCCCCATTTCCCTCCCAAAGCCAGGGATAGAACCCAGGAGTCCTGACTGCCAGCCCCACCCCCAATTCTAACCCACTAGCGCCCACTTCCCCCCCCCAAAAAATAAACCCAGCAGCCGTCAAGGCCCCATCACTGCAGAAATTAAAGGACCGTGGAGATAAGAGGCTGTGGGAACGCTGGGGGAGTTCACCACGCTGCCAAAGGCAGGGTAAGACAGGATGACCCTGGAGGCTCTGCTGCCCCGGAGGGCTCTGGGATTCCTGGGGGGGTGAGAGGCACAGAACGACCCCCCACACCTCCCCGAAGTCCTGCTGTCCAAAGTGGGATACCGACACGCACCCGCACCCCCAGCTTCTCACTCCAGCAGGCCTGGGGCACAGTCTCCCATCAGCCCCTGCAGGCAAGGTGCTGCGAGCAGTGGGGGCTCAGCACTGAGCCCTGGGGGCTCAAAGGCAGCGAGGGGGGCACCGTGCCGACACACACCTGGCCCAGCCCCAGCACCCGTAATCCCCCGCCCCCCACAGCTGAGACAGGGGCAGTGCATGCTGGGACACAGCCCCTTACCCCTCTGCATCAGGGACCGGCATGCTCTCCTGACAGGTATGCCAGGCGAGGCAGGGCACACACCTATAGAGTCTCCCACCCCGACCCATGCTGCCCAGCAGCCCCAGCGCCCTGGGATCCTGACCACAGGCAGCCTACCAGGACCACTTAAGCTAGTGCAGTGAGGCAGGGACCCGACAGCCGCAGCCAGCCCAGGGACTGCTGGAACTCCCAACTGCCTGAAACAGCACCCCAAAGGCCAAGCCAGCCCAATGTACATTGCCAAGCAGAACACAGGATCCAGAGCCACCCAGAGAGGAATGGCCCAGGGGAAGGTGAGGCAGCTAGGACTCCTGGGTTCTATCCTCAGCTCTGCCAACGACTGGGCCAGTCACTTGCCCTCTCGGAGTCATTTATGCTGGGGCAGAAGTAGCCCCAACCTGCCTCCTCTGTGGCATTTGTGAAGGCTCATGAGAAGCTCAGGGGCCAGGGAGGGTTCAGCCAGCGCCCCAGGCTGTTCAGTCAGGGATCCCATTGCTGCAACTCCCCCACTCCCCAGGGCAGGGGAAGGGCTGCTCCTGCCAGCCAAGGACCCACGGATGGACCAGAACTGACCGTCACAGGACAGCGGAGCTGGCTCCCCTGGCCTGGCAGACACAGCCAACTGCCCCTGCCCCAACAGTGCAGCCAATTCAGAGCCAAGTGGTTGGCTTGGGAGAGTCGGGGCCTCTGTGACCCAGCCCAGAGCAGGGGGACCGACTGGTGCGGGGGTGGTGGGAGTGGGAGACAGGACCTGTCACTTCCAAGGTGCAGTCCAAGCCCAGCATCCGGACCCCTACCACTGGCCCCATTAGGCACCCTTCAGTGCAATTGGCACCCCCGGCAGGGCCCGGGGAGGCTCACCTGCCCCTCACTCTCCCCATGGTGGGGGAAGGGGTCAGTGTTGCTAAAAGCCCATGAGTGGAGGGGGGCTCGGGAGACGCCACCCGCCCCAGGATTCCTGGTCTCCATCCTGGGTGGGCGAGCAGGTTCAGGCCCTGATTTTGGGGCACATTTGGATGCTGTCTTGGGGAAAGCTCTAGCAGTCTCCAAGGCAGCAGGGAAGGGAGCTCACTAGCCAGGCAGAGAGCCCCTGAGAACAGGTCCACACTGTCCTGCCAGCTGGGCAGGAGAGCATGGCCTGCGCTGGCTGTGCTGGGGCAGGCGGGCCCCCCAGCCCCACTCCTCCCTGGCCGGTTGGGTCCCTGGGTCTCCCTATTGCTGCAGCCAGCGGCTCTGTGGGAGGAGTGTTTACAACCGGATTAGCCAGTGTGATTGTTCAGGCGGCTCCAGGGCCCTCTCCAGATTCCACAGCTCTCCAGCTGCCTGGCCGCTTTGTTCACAGGCTAGCAACGCAGTGGGGAGAAGAAAGGGGCAGGTGAGTGAATGGCCCAGCCAGCCGGCCCTCTCCTGCATCTGGAGGGGAGGCAGCTGCTGCAGCTCTGAGCGCTCCCTGGGCATAGCCAGCACTGGGGAGGGGCAGGGAGGGATAGCTCAGTGGTTTGAGCATTGGCCTGCTAAACCCAGGGTTATGAGTTCAATCCTTGAGGGGGCCATTTAGGGATGGGGCAAAAAATTGGTCCTGCCAGTGAAGGCAGGGGACTGGACTCAATGAACTTTCAAGGTCCCTTCCAACTCTGTGGGTGAATGACAGAGACCAGCACCCAGAAGGGGGCCAGCACCACCGAGCCATTGCCTGCCACCCAATTCCCCACCCCACCTCATTCCACAGGGGCAGCTGCCCCCACCAGCCCCTTCACTTAGGGGGCAACAGCGCTCCGGGGAGCCCACGCTGCTGCAGCAGGGCACAGAGAAGCCAGCTTTGTGGGAGCCAGGCTGCTCTGGAGGAAGGGGGAGGTTAAACAGGGGGTGGCAAAAATCAACCAGGGAAAGTCCTGAAAGGGAGACTTTGCAAAGGTAGGAGGACCTCATACCCAGGATGGGGGCGGGGAGCTAGGCTGTTGTCCCCCACAAGACCTCATCCCCAGAATGGGGGACTGGGCCAGTCCCTCCCCCCCCCCCCCAGGACGGGAGGACCAGGCTGCTGCCTCCTGATTTCCACTACTACTGCCCAAGACAAGAATTTACCCAGAAGAGACCTGAGCTGAGCCCAAGGCCTCCCAGCCCCCAAGCAGTTGGAGCTGCAAAGGCCTCTGCCTCAGTCGGGGCTAGAGGTGCCTTTCCCTAGTGAGGACGCTGTCTGGGTGCATCTGGAGGCTGGCTCCAGGACAGAGACGCTCCAAGTTCCTGCAAGGGGGGGTTGGCACCAGCAGTCTGTGCGGGGGCAGAGTGGCCAGACCCCGTCTAGCCATGGGGCCACGCGCTGCTCAGGAACGAACAGCACGGCGGGACTCCCGCAATGCAGCGAGTTGCTCAACAAGAACAATGCTGGTCTATGTCCAGCCAGGCAGCAAGGGGGGGTGGAGGGGGTTATACTTCAGGGCATCCACAACCTGCAGCAGCCATCCTACAGACCCTGGGCCCATCCACATGTGTTCCCATGCGCTAGCTGGGAGCGCAGGCAGCAGGTCGGCCTCCCCAAGCTGCACAAACCAGTCCAGCAGCTTCATGGGCGAGTGAAACCCACGCTGAATAATAACCCTGCACTGTATTTACCTTTCACAGCAGTTCTCTCATTGCTGGCACATTGCTGTGTGCTGGCAAGTCGGTGCAGGACACGCAATTAAATCATCTTATCTCCCAGATGCATCACCTCGAGTCCCAGCTCACACTCACTGGCGGGTGGGGGGCCGCTGGCTGACCAGCTGGGCTCCCAGGACTCTTGCTGAGTTTGCCACTTGCCCGGCAGAGCCAGGCGAGGCCAGATCCCAGCTGGCCCAATGCGGAGCTGGGTAAGCATTTTGAAGTTTTCTCCCAGCCTCCTCAGTGTTTCCTAGCCAGCGGGTGCCCTGCCCCAATGCCCCAGCCCGGGCAGGTCTGGGAGCGCCCCAGGACGGGGCCTCGGAGTTACTTTCCAACACAAAAAGTTTGAGCATCGGGGCTGGGAAGAGACCAGAGTCAAAGCAGCTGCTGGAGCATCTGGGCAGGACATCAGCCCCCCCCTGAACCGCAACAGAAATGCCATCAAATGTAAGGTCAGCCCCAGCGCCCCCCGGAAGCCGTTTCATGTAAATCCCTGCTCCCCCCACTGTACAGCCCCCACCTCAGTGCAATGGGATCCCCCCACGCTCTGCGCCTGGCTCGTGGGGATTTCATGGGCAGGAGGCCGCGACCGCAGAGAGGGGGAAGGGCGGCAAGGAGGAAGGCGCCGGCTGGGGAAGCCGGATCCGCGCTCCAGCGCCAGGTTTCCCCACGCTCCCAGGCTGGCTGGCGCAGGCTGCGAGGAAAGTTTACTTCTAGTCAATAGTGAAAGAAGAGGAGCGCAGGATTGTTCCCCGCAGCCTCAAATCAGTGCCTGCGAACTCCCAGCCCAGCCCAGCCGCGGGGCAGGGGCCGCGCAGCCCCCTCCCCCAAGCGGGGATTATACAATGATTAAGTATTTTCTTTGTGCTCAGACACAGGGCCGGCCCCCTCCCCCCAGCGCAGACAGGGGAGGGGGCTCCGAGCAGGGGGGAGCGCACAAGAGACGGGTTACAAGTAGCTCCCAAGTTGGACGGAGCCGTCCCCGTCCTGAGCCCCCGATTCAGCCGCTGATCCCTGCCGGGGGAGCCCGCATCATTGGGGCGCGCGGCGGATTCCTGGCTTTGAACCCCCCCCCCCCCCCCAAAAACGTTTTGCAAAGTTTATAAAGAGAAAGTGAAGGGACCGGAGCCCCCCGCCCCCCTCCCCCCCGCCCCTAGCCCCCCCCCCCGGAACGCCAACCTGCGGGCCCCGAAATCGCCAGGACCCCCAAACACCAAGAGAGGACCCCCTCAACAACAGGGTCCCCGAAACTGCCCCAACACTGAGCAACAAGAGCTCGCCGGGGGGCGGGGGTCCCCTGGCACTCGCAGCTGCCGCGATCCCCGCTCCAGCTCTCCAGACCACAACTCCCACAGCCGGCGCGCCCCCCGCACGGGATCCCCTGCCCCCTTACCTGCTCCGGCTCCCAGCTGCGCCAGCAGCGCGATGCCCAGGAGGCTGCCGCCCAGCAGCGCCCGGGACCCGGCCCCCGAGCCCATCCCGCTGCTCCGCTCGCGATCCCGGACCCGGAGCCCGCTCTTCCGCCGCCCCCGCCCTAGAGATCCATGGCGGGGCCAAGAGCCCCGCGCCGCAAAGCCAGACACCAGCGCAGCCAGGCTGCCTCCCTCCCTCCCGGACCCTGGGAAACTTCCCCCGCCAGCAGCGACTCGAGTCCCGGCCCGGCCGCCCCTCCTCTGCGCGGGGCGGGGCCCGGCCTCCTCCTCCCTGGGCTCCCACGCTCCCTCCTGCCCAGCCCGCTCCCGGCCAGGCCCAGCCCCGCGCTGCAGCTAGCGCCGGCAGGTGGCGGGGGGCTGGCCGCGCTCCCTCGCTGCAGGCAGGGGGAGAAGGGGGCACCGCGGCGCTCAGTGGGGCTCGGGCTCCGGGGGACAGATGACTATGGAGGGAGCGGGATGCAGTGGGGGGCTCTGCTGGGAGATCTCTGAGCGACCGGATAAAGGTTCCCCAGGGGAGAGGGGTACAAACCTGCCCCCCCCCTCCAGCAGGGTGGGGGAGGGGGCACAGGCAGCGGTGTGTGCTGGGGTCAGGGATGTGCTGGCTCAGACCCCATAGCCTCGGCCTTTCCCACAGAGTCATGTATCCTCCCTCCAACATGACCAAAAAAGCGGTTGTTTTTTATGAGCATCCAAGTCCCCAAGGAGGGGAAAGTTTCCATCGCTGGCTGGCTGTGGCGAGGGGCGGCCCCTCATCCACCCCCGCTTCCGGCAACTCCAACCCGAGTCGACTGGTGGGGTCCGCACACTGGGGCGGCTGTAGCCCTGGCAGGATCCCCCCTGCTTTGTTAGCATTTGGGGGGAGCCAGGCAGACTCGGGGATGGAACAGAGCAGACCTTGGATGAACTGAGTCCCAGCTGGAGCAGAACCAGCCAGGGGTACTAGAGAGAGACGCCGGGGGGCTGGTTAGTATCTCGGGGGTTCCTGCCACTTGGCCCCAGCTGCTCAAGGGCTGGAGAGAGCCACTTGCCCCTCCTCAGTGCAGAGCCCCCCCTTGCTCCATCACCAGCTGGAGTTGGGCCCCGCTGTGCCCACACTGGTAACATTGCCAGCCCAGAGCCTTCGGCCTCATGCTGCCCTGGCAGGATGGAGCTTTCCTGGCAAGTTCAAGGCAATTCAGACAAGACAGCTCAGCCCAGACACTGCTCTTCCAAGCTCCAGAAAGCCAGGTGTCATTGCAGGAGGCAAATTGTGGGGGTGAAGGCAGTTTGACTTCTACTTGAGGAAGAGGACATGAAGGGACCAAGGGGTATGGGATATGGGGCAGAGCTAGGGAGCTGTGGGGCTCTTTGCAGGGGCACTGAGCACTCTGAAAATCAGACCCTGAAGATTCATCTACAGCTGGGTGAGCGTCTGCACCCTGACCCCCTGGGTCTGGCTGCCACAGCCACACCAAGGCTCATGTGCAACCTCCCTGGGCAATCACATACCAGGAAGCTCCGTCCTGTCTGACTAGGGCGACCCAGGCAGTAGAAGCCTCTCTGGAGGAATGGGCACAGGGCTGGGGGGCTCTAATCCCACTACTAACACTGCGCTTTGATAGGGCTTCACAGCCAGCTGCGAGCCACAGCCCCCCTGGCCAAGCAATACCATACAGTGGGAGGGAGGGGAAATGACTTGCCCAAGGCCCTTCAGCAACTCAGTGGCAGAGCATGAATAGAACCAGGCCTCCTGCTCCCTGGCACAGCACCCCACCCACCACCCAACCACAGCCTGCCCCCCAGCTCACTGCTATTCCTACTGGTCGGCATGTGGGACAGACAGACAACTGCCTGCTCCCAATTCTCAGCCTCTGGCACATGTGACTGGCCTCCTGAGGAGGGAACAGGGGCTGCCCTGCCCCTCCCCCCCAAGAGATTGCTCCATCACAAGAGACCAGGGGTCCTGATTCTCAGAGGTGCTGGTACTGGTGGGAGTTATTGCTAGCGTGGCCCATATACATGCCCTAGTTGGGATCAGGGCCCCGTTGCCCTGCACAGCTGCCTAGGGAGAGACAGTCCCTGCCCCACAGAGCTCACAGGCTGAGCAGACACAGGCTGGGAGAGCAAACAGGCCAGAGAGGGGAGGTGACCTGTTCAAGGTGACCCAGCAGGGCTGCAGCACAGCTGGGAACAGAACCTAGGTCTTGCTGGGGGCCAGCCCAGTGCCCTCCCTACAGGGCTGCTCTCCTCCCCCAGGCCCGCTCTCCTCCCCCAGGCCCACCTGCTCCCTGGCCTTAGACCTCTCAGCAGCTCAGAGGAGAAACCCTGCACAGCAGAACCTCCCCTGCAGCCTTCCTAGCCCTGCTGCCCCCACGGCAGCTGGCAGTGGGGGTGTATCTGGCAGAACCATTTTCTCCAGAGAGAAGGTTCCTGGTGGGGCCTGGGGATTCAGGCTCATCTGGGGGAGGAAGGGGGTTGTGCTCCAGGATTCTGATCCCAAATCTCCCCCAAACTCACTGGGTGGCCTTGGGCAGGTGCCCTCCCCTCGGGGCACCTGAGCCCCCAATATCATGGGGTGAGACCGATCTCCCCAGGGAGCAGTGGGGCTCAGGGAATTGCTGGCTGGGTCACAGGCCGGGTGGTGCTGGGGGGCTGTCTGGACGATGGAGCCCCGGTTCCCATCCCACTGTCTTGACCCTCGGTGAGGATGGGATATCGTCACACTCATTTTACTCCTTCACTAGCCGCAGCGCTGCTGCCGCCATCTCAGACCCCACTGACTGAAGCGGGCACAGCTGCTGTGTGAGCCGGGGGGGGGCAGGTGACGCTCTCCGGGCCCCTCACCCCACAGCACATGGGGTGGGGCACGCCCAGCTGCCCCAATTGTGACTAAGTGGCAGAGTGCCCTGAGGCTGGCACACGGCAGGCCATGCTCCCGTCTTTGGACTGGTCTCCGCATGACACCAAGGGGCATGGGATATGGGGCATAGCTGGAGCTATGGGGCTCATTTCAGGGGGGCTGAGCATCTCTGTTAATCAGGCCCTGAAGAGTCATCTACTGCAGGGCAAGCATCTGCACCCAGACCCCAGCAATGCACCGCCCCCTGCCTGGGACAGGCCCCTCTGGGGGCAGCGGAGAGCTTGGCTGAGGCTGCCAACCTGGGGCCTAGCCTATTGCAGGGGGCAGATAGTGACCTCCAGGCTGAGGCCCAGCCAACTCATCTCATGGGGGCTGAGACACAGCCATCATGAGGACTCTGTTATGGACAGGCTGGGATGTCCCCTGGGCTGGAGATCAGCAGTTCCGCTGGGCGCCTGGGATCCCGACTGAGTTATGGGAATGGCCTCAGGTCCCAAGGCAGCTGCCTGCCCCAGGGCTGCGATGTCTGCTAGGGGCACAAGTCACAGCCCCTCTATTCCCCCCAGGGCATTAGCTCCCTCTGCTGCTGCCCCAGGCTTTGCAAAGCGCCGGGTCTAACAGCCTCCTCCTCTGTGAGCCCTTCCTGCTCCCCCCTTTCTGTGCAATTCTCACAGCCCAGATCCTCCTATTTATTTTCCTTTGTCATTCTTGTGTGAATGCTAAAGCCAGCTGTGGAGCAGGGCCGGCTGCCGGGGCGCCGGGAAACAGCTGCCAAGCCCCGCTCAGAGCACATCTGCAGAGGTTTGGGGGACCAGGGAGCAGTCTCAGCAATGGGCTTGGGGTGCCAAGGTGCAGCCAGAGCAATGGACTGGGGGAGCAAGGCGCCTCCAGGGCTCTGGGGGACACAGACAGGTTGGAGGGCAGTGGGTGGGGCTTGGGGAGCACAGTGAGAGGTTTGGGTGCCTAGGAGTGCTCCCTGTGAAGGGTTTGGGGTGGCAAAGTGATGGGTTCAGGGGGGCGAGGAACACACACAGCAATGGGTTTGGGGGTGCCTGCGGGGCTCACACAGTGAGGGTTCAGAGGTTCCCAGGGGGCTGACATAGTGAGGGTTCAGGAGTACCAGGGGGCTCCCACAGTGAGGATTTGGGGGTGCCTGGGGGCACCCCGTGACTGGTTCAGACCCCCCCTTTTCCACGACAGGGAGCACATTGCTGGATCTGGGGAGGCTGTCCAGCCCTAGAATAGTGAGTGCTGGGTGGCACAGCTAGGGGCAGGCTCCGCCCTGAGCTGCCCAGGCTCCGCCCCTTGTGGGGTCAGAACTACTCCAGAGGCCCAGGAGGGCTGCGAGGTGCTGCCCTTGGGTTGGTTCCTACTATGGGGGCTCACCCCAGAGCCGGGCCAGGCACCCCAACTCCATCTCCCCTGCTATGACCTCGGCTTTCACTTCCTGTCCTAAACAGCCATGTTTGCACAGCCATGTAGTGCATGTGGCTGTTAAACTGGCCCCGGCCCACCCCAGAAGTGGCTGCAGCTCAGCGCTGGCTGGTCCCTGCATACCGTGTATTTGGCAGTAGGGATGGGGGAGGCAGGTTGTGGGGGGCAGTGGGGCCTGCGCATGTTATTTTTGTCCATAACCAT
>NW_020665097.1:434863-436351 GCF_002925995.2 Terrapene triunguis
ATCCTATGACTCTGAAATTGACCAAAATGGACTGTGAATTTGGTAGGGCCCTACCTATACGTCTGGGAGCTCAGGGCTCCTCTCTGCAGGAGGGCTCAGGCAGGATCTGGAGGGGTGACCTGCTGCTGGAGGGATGGTACCCCAGGCACAAGACCAATTAGTGCGTGGGGGGGCTTGGCCCAGTGGAGGGTCCGGGGCTGGTTTGCCAGGATCAGGTCCCTGCCTTGCCACACCCAAGCCAGTAAATGGGGCCCAGGCATGGCACCAGCCCCGCTCAGTCACTCTCCCGCAGGAAGCTCCAGATCAGCTGATTGACCTTGTCGGGCTGGTCCTCGCTGACAAAGTGGCTGGCCTCAGGGATGCGCCCCACGCGGCAGCGCTTGCGCACATACTGCTCCAGGACGGGGATCATCCCAGCCTCCAGGTACACGTCCTTCTCTCCCCAGATCACCAGCGTGGGCACCAGCACGTCCTTGCACTGCATGGAGCTCCTGCTGCAGGGAGGGGGAGAGAGAGGTGACCACTTGCCCAGGGCAGTGGGCACAGAGCCCCCTCACAGCACAGGGATGGTGGGCAAAGACAGGAGGGTAAGCGGAATACGGGGGAGGGCGTTCAGGTTACCTTAGTGCTGATGGGGGGTGGCACAGCCTCTGGGGCAGCTGCCTGACTGCAACTTCCTTCCCAGAACCCCATAGTTAGACCTGCTACCCCAGCGAGAGTCTGGGGGTCTTGTCTTGCCACTCACAGGCCTGGCAGCACCTGACTAAGGCCTGGGCTACACTACACAGTTAGGTAGACGTAAGCTGCCTTATATCGACCTAGCTAGATCAGTGTCCACCCTACTACTCCTGAGGGCATTCTGCGCCAAAAAATTAATTCTGCAAGTTTTATTTGTCAATAAATAAATGCAGAGGCTCCAGCATGGCAGTGGGGAGCACGGGCCGATGGCTGTACGAAGATGGGAGATCACCCTACAGCCTCCCCACCCCCACCCCCAGGAACACAGACTCAGTGGTGAGGCTGCACCCAATCCTGACACAGCACAAGGCCTGGGCCTACTCCAGAAACACACTGGGGCCCTGGCCCTCTGCACCAGGCACACCTGGTCTGGGGTAGGCAGGCTCAACCAGGGAGGATCAAAGTGTGGAGGGGCTCAGTGTTGGGGTTTTGGATTCTGTGTGGGACAATCTGGATGCAGGCAGCTCAGTGTGGGGTCTAGGTATGAGGGAATCTGATGCACAGAGGCTCGTTGGGGGGGTGCAATGGGACTCTGCAGGGGCTTCCAGGTGAAAGGGGTTGGGGCCCAGCACGGGGGTCTGGGTGCAGCTAGTTGGGAGTCAGTGGCCTGGGGGTCTGGATGTGGGAGCTCAGGGTGGTGCAGGGGGTGGGGCTCATCAGGATGGGGGTTTGAGTGTAGAGAGCTCAGTGGGGGGTGGTTGGCGGCAGGGGGTCTGGGTGCAGGGGGCTCCAGATGCAGGGGTTGAGGTT
>NW_020665097.1:436451-449463 GCF_002925995.2 Terrapene triunguis
AGGGGTTGGGGTTCAGTGGGGTGGGGTTCGGGCATGGAGGTTCTGGGTGTACGGGGTGAAGCTTGGCAGGGGTGTCTGGGTATGGGAGGTCCATATGCACAGGGGGTGAGTGGATGGGAGAGCAGCTCCCTGTACACTGCCCCCTGTCCCCACAGCTTAGGAACAATGTGGGCAGGAAGCAGGGGAGGATGCTGAGCTTCCTGCAGCTGGGGGAGGTTTCTGGGGGTGGGTCTGACATAGCCCCAGCACTCCATGCAGGGGAAGAGGAAGTCCAGTCCTCTCCTGCCTCCAGCCCAGATGGGACTAGCAGCTAATCCCAGCTCAGGGTAGGAGCCACTGGCCGGGGTGTTCCCAGCCCTATGGTGATTTACCTCTCCACTGGCTACTCCGGATGCCTGAAATGATGTACCTGCGCAGCTAGGGAGTGGTGCGTGACTGCTCTTGGAGCTTCCCTTTGCTTCCCTGCCAGAAAATCATTTTTCTGCAGGGAAGCAAAGAAATCTGCAGGGAACATGAATTCTGCGCACACGCAGTGGCGCAGAATTTCCCCAGGAGTAACACTACAGCCTTGCTCCTGCTGATGTAAGTGCACTACTACTCTGACATAACTACTCCACCTCCACAAGAGGCTTAGGGCTTATGTCAGTGTAGATAGGGTGACACAGCGTCCGTGACATCCAACATCAGCTATTGGATGTCATTTTTGTCAATTTCACGGCTCCCTCTTAGAGCCCAGCTCACAGTTCAGGCTGTCACCCTGGGGTGGGTGTAGGGCTCCAGCTAGAGCCCGGCTGCCCTCGGACTCCCAGTTCCTGGCTCCCCATCAGGAGCCTGGCAGCCGCCCAGGCTCCGGGTGCGGAGTTCCCCGTGGGGAGCCGTGGGGGGGAGAGGCATCAGGGCTCCCAGCAGTGGGTATCTGGGAGTTGAGAGCCCAGGGAAGGGTGGGGGGCAGCCACGCACAGAGCTGAGAGCCCTGGCTCTCAGCCTCCTGCACTGCCCCACTTAAGTCGGTGGAATCGTGCTGGTAAGGAGGGTAGTGTGGATACGAATCTGCGGTGGCTGTAAGTCAACCTAACATAGGTCAACCTAAGTTTGTAGTGTCAGCATGCCCATAGTTACCCATGGCAGCAGGGCCGGCTCCAGGCACCAGCTTGGCAAGCAGGTGCTTGGGGCGGCCACTCCGGAGAGGGGCGGCAGGTCCAGCTATTCGGCGGATGGTCCCTCACTCCCGCTCGGAGCGAAGGACCTTCTGCCGAATTGCCGCCACAGATTGAGACTTTTTTTTTTTTTTTTTGGCTGCTTGGGGCGGCCAAAACCCTGGAGCCGGCCCTGCCTGGCAGCACCAGACTCTGCCAGGGGTGACTACACCACAGATTTGGGTTCTGGGAGCAGAGAGGGGCAGCAGCTCCCAGTGCACACAGATCCCCCGGCCCTTGGCTCTGGGCAGTGTCAGGGAAGCACGGGGTGGAATGGGATCCTACAGTTCTGTGCAAGCCCCAGCACATCCCTTCCCTGCCTCGGGGCTGCCACCCACTAGCCCCTCCACTCATTCCCTGCAGGGCTGCTCGGGCAGCCAGTGGGGCTGCAGCAGCCACTTCCCCCTCCTGGCTCCTCCCAGCCCAGCACGTGTGCCCTCACCCGTCCCATCTCCCCAGCATCAGAGGGGCAACTCACTGGGTTCAGTGTGCTGCACTGGGGTGAACCCCATGGAGGGGCAGGGGCCCTACCTGAGCATGTTCCTGTAGTAATCGAGGGGTGGCGTCAGCGCTCCGGGCTTGGAGAAGCTGAACATGTAGGCCTCCAGCTCCTGTTGCGTCAGGCGCCGCTCAGGGTTCTGGATTCCTCCCTTCCTGCCTGCCAAAGTGTCCTTCAACAGCTGCCTCAGGACAGACATTGCCGGGGTCAGGGACAGCTCAGAGCTGGGGCCTGGTGAGCGGCTCCCGGCAGACAAACCATCATGCTCCATCCAGAGCCAGGTAGCCTAATCCCTCCGCAGGGATGGCTCGGATCTGGAGCCTGGCAAGCCAAAGGGGTGGGGGCCTGGCTCCTGGCCAACAGACTGTCATGCCCCAAATCTTAGCCCCCTACAGAGCCCGGTGAGCCTGCTCCCCACGGCAGGGATGGGGAGCCCCCATGAAATGAAGAAAGAGAGTTCCACCTAGTGTCAAAAGCCTGGCGTATGGGGGCTCCCTCTCCCAGAGATGACCCTGCCCGGCTACTGGGACAGGTGGGGTGCTCCCCAAAATTGCCCCCCATTCTTCCTAGCCTGCAGGCTTAGCCTGAAGTCAGCGGCCTCCACAGAGGAAACTGACCTATTCCGTCTCCTCTATCCCAGAATGGGCCCCTCGCATGCTCATGCTGCTTCTCCTAGAACAGTGCTGCTCAACCTTTTTCGTACCAGGAACAAGCTTGCTGCCTTCCAAGTGTGTCAGGGAGATCTCAGGGACTGGTGCTGGTCCTAGCACTGGTCATTGAGAAGCACTGCTCTAGAACCCCCACCTAGGGTGACCAGATGAGGGAAAGAAAAAAATCGGGACACATGGGGGGGGGGGGAGCAAAATTAAAAAAGCGCTGCCGGCAGATATCGGGACAATTTGTAGGGACAATATTGGGACGTCTGGTCATCCTACCCCCACGTGGCTTTGATCAAGCAAGGGCTGTCTCCCCGGTGGTGGTCCAAACAGTGTGTGTAGAGAGGGCCGAGTCCTGCCCCTCCCCATGACAGAGTCACACAAGCATCCCGAATCCCAGGGGAGAATCCCAGAATAACGAGGGACCCTAAAATACATCTCCTCCGTGAGTCCTGGAGGATGTAGAAGAGAGGTGGTCACACTGCTGAGCTCCTGCCTCCAGATCAGGCATGGACAGGACAGACACAGATGGGGAGGAGGGGACATGGGCATCACCAACCTGGATCAGCCACACACCCCATCTAGCCCAGGATCCCATCTCGGACAGTGCTAGTGCCAGCTGCTAGAGAGGAAGGGGTCAGAACTCACCCCCAGTCCCCACAAGGTCTCCTCCCAGGCTCTGAAGCAGGACTGTCGATCTCCTGGCCAACATGGTGTTTTGCCTTTGGTTTTGGTCATAACCTAACCACTCTGGCTCTCTTCCTTACCCAGAGAAACATCACTAAGTTTGAACCTCACTAAGTTCAGGCCTCAATGACTTCCCATAGCAGTGAGTTCCACCAGCTAATTATTTCCTTTCATGGGTTTGACTTTCCCACCTTTCTCCTGAAGTCTGGCTCTAGGCAGCCCAGAACAAAGCACCTTGCTCCAAAGGGCCAGGGTCCTTTAGTATAAAGCTCAGCTCCCTCCGAAGCAGAGTTCATTGGATTGCTATTTAGCTGCTTCTGCAGCAGTTCCAGTAATTACTACCCCAAAGGCAGTCGGTAGCTTTTATCCCAGCCCCCCCTCCACCCCCACAACACAGCCTGTGGCCCCATCCTGGGAGGGTCACGCCCATTGTTCCCCCCTTCACTTCAGGTCTGTTGGGATATTATCAGCTGCCAAATTAATTGATACTCATTCCCACCCCGCTCGCTGGGATCCCCCAATCCCATGCTCTCTAGCTGCATTACCGGTTCCTAGCTTCTCCCCCATTTAATGTGGGGCTGACTAGTTCCCCCTTCCCAACCCTGCTGTAGGAGCAACCTTTATCCAGCATGAATTCCATGGTGTTGCTCCTGCCCCTCCTTCTAGCTACGCCCAGCCCCTTCCCATTAATCTCTATCCTCCGCACCTGCTAATTAACCAGCAGTTTATTACTGCAGCCATTAGGAATGGGATGATCCCTAATTAGCATGGGTGTTTCCCATTTACAAAGCAGCCACTGTCCCTCTGATTTACAGGGCCATGGTTAATACACACACAAAAGATGGTAGATTAGATTTCCACCCACCACTGACATGCAGCCACTGCTGGGGTGGAACCCAGCCACTGGGACAGGAGGAGGAGAGGGAGCTCAACTGGTGCATCCAAAAGAAAGCAGCAGGGGGGGAGATGGACAGAATTGAATTCCCTAGGTGGGTATAATCCCAGAATTCAGCCAGGCCAGCACCCTTGCAAAAAGCACCCGAGATCTTTAACAAGTGCCAGTGGGGTTAGGGCCTGTGTTTTACCCCCAAAGCTGAAAGGCAAGGGAGTGCCGGACGCAGTGCCAGTCACCACTCAGTAGGCAGGTTTTCTCCCCCTACACTGTGCTGGCCCCAGTGGTGCTGGGCCCTCACCTCAGGAGTTGGTGCCGATCCCAATACCCCAGCAGGGCTGTATGGGGCGCTGAAGGAGCTGCACACCAGAGCTGTAAATGTCTTCAGTCATTAACGATCCCCTGGCAGCTTTCCCAAGTCAGGGTTAAACTCCCACTGGGGCCATTCCACCCTGCCCTTCAGCCCTAACATGCTGCATAGTGGGTGGTTACCAGGTGCCACATCCCTCCCCAGAGGTGGCTGCACCCAGGGTTCTGGGGGAGAGCGAAGGGGCAGTTCTATAAATGGGCACATTTGGAATCCTAATTAAGCTGAGCCACAGCTGCCAGGTCCCTTCCCACCCCCCTCCTCCCCGGATCCCCAGCTCCCCCAGCCAACTAGCCCCACTCCCTGCTCCCACCTCACCCACCCCCCACTCCCTGCTCTCACCTGGAAGTCACCCAAAGACAAGAGCAGCTCAGGCAGCCTCTGCAGCTGGAACATGAATATGTAGCTGGAGCGCAGCAGCTGGCAGGGGTGGCCTCCTATGTACTCTGCAGCGGGTGGGCAGAAAGGCAGACACCGACATGCTGAGGCTGGAGGGCCTCCTACCCCGGTGCCCCCTGGAACGCTCAGGGCTCCCACCAGAGACAGGAGCGAAAGTCACGCGGCACGTGCCAGTGACGTCATTTCAGAGCTCGCTTGGGCTGGCCTGGTGCTCAGAGAGCCTGCAGCCCCTGGGGGGGGGGGGCGGGGACGGGTTGGGAGCCCCAGCCACAATGTAGCGACCCCAAGAGCCTTCGTCTCCCCACCCCAAGGAGTGCTACTGTCACCTGGTCGAAACCTCCGTGCTGCTGGCATGCGCCGGAGCCGCCTGTGCTGTAAGAACCAGCCTCCTCCACCCTGGACCTGCCACAGACCCTCGTGGGGGAAGCCCAGCACCCCTGCAGGTCAGAGCATCACCTTTAAGCACGGCCGGGTCGGTGGCATTCATGATAATGAGCTTCTCCACCATGTCGGGGTGATTCATGGCGAACTTCCACGCGATGGTGCCACCCCAGTCATGCCCCACCAGGATGCACTTGGTAAAGCCTGGAAGCAGAGACAGTGAGGCAGACTGACTGTCAGGGCAGAGTGATGCTGGACAGAGCTGGACTTCCACAGTCAGGGTGCCCCACCACTGCCTCTCCCACCCCACCCGCCTGCCCCTCTACCTTACATGCCAAGGGTATGTCCACTTCTCCCACAGAGTTGCCCTACCCCCCGCACCTCCCTCCTGCCACAGAGTTGCCCCCCTCCATTGTCTCCCTGCTCCCCAACTGGGGCAATAGCCAGAGGCTCGGACAGCCTGGACAGACCAAGCAAGCAAGCAGGTGGGATGGGACACTGAGCGTCTGTCTCTGCTGTAGACACACCTGCTCATTGATCCAATTCTCGCCCCAGAAATGGAACTCCCGACTCAGCAGAGCACAGCCACGCTGCCACACGGCAGCCAAGCTCTGCCCACTTGCTGCTACGTGGCGCCCAACCAGGGAGATGCTAAGGTTTGGGGTCGGGGGCATATCCCAGGCTTCACAGCGCCTCACCCAACCTCGGTGGTGCTCTGGGGTCGCCGTTGTCGGGGCTGGAGGAGAACCCCTCTGCCCCTTCTGCGGGAACAGCTCAGGCTGGGCACACCCACAACTCATCCAAAGGGGGAGCCATCTGTGACAGTGCAAAGGGGGGCGCAGCAGGGTCTCAAGGAAAGGCCCCTCTGCGCCTGGGAACAGCTTGAGCAGGGAGGTTCCTCTCCTCCACCAGAGGGGCCAGCTCCCTCGCAGCTCGTACCCTCCCCAGCCGAAGCACAGAGGGGGAGGCCTCCATTCTCACATGCCCAGCAGCCACTCCTCACCCTTCTGGTCCTTGGTGCCCAGCACTTGGATGACACCATGCACGTCCTCCAGCAGGGCCTCCATCCGGTAGTGCTGCTTCCCGCGCGGGGCATCCGAACCCCCATAGCCCCGCAGGTCCAGTGCCACCACCCGGAACTGCCTCTTGAACTCCTGCAGCTGGTAGCGCCAGGCAAACCTGCCAAGGCACACAGCCCTGAGCTCAATCAGTGCCGAGGGGATACCCTGCCGAGCCAGGGGGTGGGGGGAGAGTCCCCGCCAGCTAAACCTCGGGGCCATTCCCTGCTCCCATCCCCTCCGCAGCTGCCTGGCCAGGGCGCTGCCCAGCCGGGGCTGAGCGCGGGAGCCTGAGCTGTGCTAGCCAGCGCCCCCAGCACAGCTCACCCAGCATTGCGCGACACACCTCCGCGCAGAGAGGAAGGGGCGTTGCAGGAGGAACATGCAGCTACTCAGTGGCACCATCCTCCAGGGCTCAGCTCTCTGGGGAGAGAATTCAGGGTTCCTGAGCAGGCCCTGCCCTGGGGACGCGGCCCTCCTTCCAGGCCAGCCTTTGAGCCGGTGTCCACTGGTGTGTTCTGCCCCTTCACCTGTCCTGCCTCCATCGCGCTGTCAGCTCCTCGGGGCTGCTTGCTGCTTGGTCTGTGCAGCACCAGCACAACGGGGCCCTGACCCGCATGACTGTAATAAACACCCCCTCATCCCAACTCCTCCCAGGCCATGGGAAGCAGGGGCCCCTCCCACCCAAGAGTAGCCAGAGAGACCTACCAGTTCTGGGGGAATCCGTGCAGACATAGCATGAGCTGCGCCCCCTCCTGGCCCGCTGTGACATAGTGCAAACGCAGCCCTGAGCTCTGCAAGGATGGGGAGGGGAGAGAAGGAAATGTTCATGCCCAGTCACCCAGGGGTCAGTTGCACCCTGGCAGGAGCTGGGCGGCACCTCCAGCGCCTCTGCTGACCAATGGGGCTGCTGGGCTTAGCAGCTGGTGTCCCCTTGATTCAGGGGTGGGCAAACTTTTTGGCCTGAGGGCCACATCGGGTTTCCGAAATTGTATGGAGGGCCGGTTAGGAGAGGCTGTGCCTCCCCAAACAGCCAGGCCTGGCCCGCCCCCCCCTCCCCGGGACTCCTGCCCCATCCAACCCCCCCGTTCCCTGACCACCCCCGGATCCCCCACCCCGACTGCCCCCTGCCGCCCCATCCAACCCCCCCTCCTTCCTGACTGCCCCCCCAGGACCTCTGCCCCCATTCAACCCCCCTTTTCCCCACCCTCTGACCACCGCCCCCTGACCACCTCCCCTGCCCTCTATCCAACCCCCCCTGCTCCCTGACGGCGCTGCCTGGAAAATGATGGCTGGCAGTGCTACAGCCGTGCCGCCCAGAGCCCCAGGACAGGCAGCCGCGCCACCCAGCTGGAGCCAGCCACGCCACCGCGCAGCACAGAGCACCAGGTCAGGCCACGGCTCTGCAGCTGCGCTGCCGCCCAGAGCATTGCGCCAGCGGCGCAGTGAGCGGAGGCTGGGGGGCAGGGGGAACAGTGGGGGAGGGGCCGGTGGCTAGCCTCCCCAGCCGGGAGCTATGGGGCCGGGCAAGATTGTCCCGGGGGCCAGATGTGGCCCACGGGCTGTAGTTTGCCCACTTCTGCCTTCGTTTGTCTCATCCCAGACACTGGCCTTGTCTGCAGCACCTGCCCCAGCTTCCCCTGTGCCACAGCCCCACGTCAGCAAGAACCATGGGGGACAGCTAGGCAGGAGGCTGGCAGAGCCCCACTGGTACCAGCAGGCAAAGGGTTCACGGTTCTAACAGCCTGACAAACTCACTACACCGAGCACATCACTTAATGGCGTTTACCCAGCAATGACATCATGGGAGGTTTCCAATGGAAGGCGATGTCATCCTGCTCCTCAGAATCATTGCAGGTGGGGGGTATGGCTGATATTGAAGGAGTTGTGTATATGCATTGAACACATGGTTAAATGAGTGAAGTTTAGTCTCTAAGCATCGTGTTACGCTTTTGTCTTGTGTCACCTTCCCATTTCCATCATCCTCGCTCGCTAGCTCTTAGCTCTCGCTCTTCGATACGACCTGTACGCCTGTTCTCACCCGAACTGGAACTCAGCCCTGTGGTGTTAGACACGATGCTGAACCATCCCAGCTGGTGTGCGCTGTCCCTTGGACAGCTGACCTGCCAAGTCTCCGTGTTCAGTGGACGGGGGCTAGGCACTACAGGGGAATGCTTCACAGGGGCTCTGGGACTGCCGTGCACCTATTGTTAACCTGCAAGGCAAAGGAAGGGCTGTCTGGGGGCTAACAGACTGGAGGTGGCAGGGAGCTGACACCCACTTAAGCACAAAGACTTCCTCTGGCTGGAGGCCGGGGGTTCCAAGGTGACTCATTCCCAAGAACCATCACAGGGGTAAGAGCTGCAGCCTGGACTCTGCAGGAGGATCTGTTCAGGGATTGACCCAGCCCCACTGTCCTACCCATCCCCCCCCCCCACACACACACACCCCACAGCACCTTAAGCTGCAGGTAGCGGTGCTCCCCATAGGAGGCATCGGTAAGGCACGGTGGTGGCATCTCTCGCATCCTCCAGCGGAAGGCCCGACACGGCCCCTGGGTCAGCACCAGCCACGGCACCCACAGGCAGTAGGCAGCCCCCACCAGGTAGGAGGCACTACGCACGGCCAGCCAGTATAGGAGCTTGGAGAGCCTCAGCAGCAGGCGGGTGGGGACCAGCAGACGGCGGTAGAGGGAGCGCGCCATCTCCTACGGCCCCAGGACTGCAGGGGGAACAGGCCAAGGAGCGAGGGGTCACACTGGGGAGCCAGCATCCCCTGGGCCTCTCCTCACAGCACCAGGGTGTGCTCACTAGCACTGAACACCCCACCTCCTGCTGTCACAGGGCCCATGAGCACCTGGAGTGGGGGGTCCTTAATGTACCATGTGCTCTGGTCCCCCAGTCCACCCTGCCCTGTTCCCATCCCCTAGCCCAGCAGGGCCCCCGGACCATCCCACTCCCATCCCTAGAGGGCCCCCAGGCTGCCCTGCCCTACCCCGCTCTCCCCCACCCCAGCCCTAGATGGCACCCACATGTCAGCCTTGTAAACAAGGGATAATACCAGGCCCCAGGCCAAGGGAGCATGTGGAACCGGACACTCCCCCAGCCCTGCAGGGAAAGCCCTGTGGAATCTGACAAGGTCCTACAGAAATTCCTCCAGCTGCCCAGGGAATGCGCCAGGGGATGGCACCTTCTGAGCTGGGTGTTTGGGGGCAGAGGGTTCTCACCTGAAACGGAAACACTGTCCTGGACGTCACACCAGCTGCACCCTGCTCCCATGGGCAGCACCCATGGGTTCCCCCAGCCCCAGGGTGAAGGGGGACAGCACAGCAGGGGAGTTGTAGTGCAGCCGGGGAGGCCAGCCCACACAGAAAAACTGGACGAGCACAAGTCCATGGGGCTGGATGCGCTGCATCCGAGGGTGCTAAAGGAGTTGGTGGATGTAATTGCGGAGCCATTGGCCATTATCTTTGAAAACTCATAGCGATCGGGGGAGGTCCCGGATGACTGGAAAAAGGCTAATGTAGTGCCCATCTTTAAAAAAGGGAAGGAGGAGGATCCGGGGAACTACAGGCCAGTCAGCCTCACCTCAGTCCCTGGAAAAATCATGGAGCAGGTCCTCAAGGAATCAATTCTGAAGCACTTAGAGGAGAGGAAAGTGATCAGGAACAGTCAGCATGGATTCACCAAGGGCAAGTCATGCCTGACTAACCTAATTGCCTTCTATGAGGAGATAACTGGCTCTGTGGATGAGGGGAAAGCAGTGGATGTGACTTTAGCAAAGCTTTTGATAGGGTCTCCCACAGTATTCTTGCCAGCAAATTAAAGAAGTATGGATTGGATGAATGGACTATAAGGTGAATAGAAAGCTGGCTAGATTGTCGTGCTCAACGGGTAGTGATCAATGGCTCCATGTCTAGTTGGCAGCCGGTTTCAAGCAGAGTGCCCCAAGGGTCGGTCCTGGGGCCGGTTTTGTTCAATATCTTCATTAATGATCTGGAGGATGCCGTGGACTGCACTCTCAGCAAGTTTGCAGATGACACTAAACTGGGAGGAGTGGTAGATACGCTGGAGGGTAGGGATCAGATACAGAGGGACCTAGACAAATTAGAGGATTGGGCCAAAAGAAACCTGATGAGGTTCAACAAGGACAAGTGCAGAGTCCTGCACTTAGGACTGAAGAATCCCATTCACTGTTACAGACTAGGGACAGAATGGCTAGGAAGCAGTTCTGCAGAAAAGGACCTAGGGGTTACAGTGGACGAGAAGCTGGATATGAGTCAACAGTGTGCCCTGGTTGCCAAGAAGACTAATGGCATTTTGGGCTGTATAAGTAGGAACATTGCTAGTGGATCGAGGGACGTGATCATTCCCCTCTATTCGACATTGGTGAGGCCTCATCTGGAGTACTGTGTCCAGTTTTGGGCCCCAAACTAAAAGAAGGATGTGGAAAAATTGGAAAGAGTCCAGCAGAGGGCAACGAAAATGATTAGGGGGCTGGAGCACATGACTTATGAGGAGAGTCTGAGGGAACTGGGATTGTTTAGTCTGCAGAAGAGAAGAATGAGGGGGGATTTGATAGCTGCTTTCAACTACCTGAAAGGGGGTTCCAAAGAGGATGGATCTAGACTGTTCTCAGTGGTACCAGACGACAGAACACGGAGTAATGGTCTCAAGTTGCAGTGGGGGAGTGTAGTGAGCCGGTGTGGCTCCCCGCCGCCCCGGAGAGGGTTGAGCCCTGGCAAACCCTTGTACAGGGAGGTTTAGGTTGGATCTTAGGAAAAACTTTTTCACTAGAAGGGTGGTGAAGCACTGGAATGGGTTACCTAGGGAGGTGGTAGAATCTCCTTCCTTAGATGTTTTTAAGGTCAGGCTTGACAAAGCCCTGGCTGGGATGATTTAGCTGGTGTTGGTCCTGCTTTGAGCAGGGGGTTGGACTAGATGACCTCCTGAGGTCCCTTCCAACCCTGATATTCTATGATTCTAACACCCACGAGGTACCTAAACTAACCTTCCCCCTCCCAACTTTGCTGGGATCTGCAGACACAGGCACCAACATCTCAGCCCCAACTGCAAGAAACCGGCCCAGCCCAAGCCCAGGGAGCCAGCTCCTGCCAAGCTCCGAGGCCCCCAGTCCATTGTGCAGAGCAGCACAGAGGCAGCAGTCTGCCCTGAGGCCCCTGCGAGTGCTAGGAGGTCTCTGCCAGAGACGGAGAAGCTGGGTGAGTGGTGCCAGAGCCCTGCTGTGACATGGGATGGAGAAGAGCAGAGCTGGCACCTTCTGTGCCACTGGACAGCATGTCACACACATCTGCACACCCGGCATGGACTGGCATAGCTGAGCCCTGCCTCACTCCCAGCCTGGAGTAGGAGGAACATCTGCGGGGACCCACAAAGGAGCAGCAACCACCAGGCCACTCCTGACAGTGCCTGGACCAGGACCCAGATTTAGGTTCCCAGGTTTGGAAAGTTCAGTGAGAGTTTTAAACAGTGACAAAGATCTCGCTACCTCAGCCAGAAGGGACCTTTCTCACCTAGTCTGATCCCCAGCAGAGCCCAGGCTGCAGACCCCACCCAGGGACTCCTGCATGGACCCAGAACTGCCGGCTGAGGGATGGGGCTCTCACACACATCCTACCTCTGGGTGATGGCGAAACCAGCTCTTCCCCGGGGGAGTTGTCCCAATGCCAATCCTCCTCCCTGGCAAATATCTGTGCCTCATTGCCAATCTGATGCTATCTCAGTTCAGGTCCCAGCTGCTGGAATTCGTTCTGCCTTTGACGGCTAGGTTAGCGAGCCCAGCCAGCTGCCTGCTGGCCCACGGAACCCACCAGGCTAAACTGGAACTGAATGTCTAGTGCAAGACGTGAGCGAGAGAGCGTGCGTCTGTCTGTCTCCAACTCTCCCAGCGCTTCTGTATCCCCCACTGAGCAGGAGCAAAGGGCACAAGCCCAGTGCCTTTCCCTGGGCTCCAAAGCGAAGCGCTCCGGCAGCGCACTGGCTCAGGAGGCAGTGCTTGGGGGGGTGACTCACTTGGACCCACTGCTGCACACTGGTCCATCCAGTGCCCAGGAGCCCCAGCCTCGAACCTGCACCCTGGCCTCTCAGATGGCGCAACAGGACAATAATGATCTGCCAACAAGGGAATTGTTTTTAAAAGCCAGGGGCCCACAGCTTTGACCCCCAGACTTGTGTTCCCCCTGCTGGCCACACAGCAGGAACCACACTCCCCCCTCTGCCGAAGGTGGACTACCTCAGCACAGGATGGGGAGGGGGAGGTGTCTCTACCAACTGCCAACATTCACCCACCCACCCAATGTCTGACCCCTGCCCTCTTCACTAGCCACCTCCTCCCCAGTTGCATTTAGTGCCTCTGGTTGCCCCCACTCTTTTACTATTGGCTCCCCCACCCTAAAGGGCTCAGCCCCTCTGTCCAGCTTGTAACCAAGTCTTGGGGCTTTTTTCTCCCACATCCTTCCCACTCGATAAAGCTCTGGGTCCCGCTCAGCTACCACAGCCTCCCTTCCCCTCGGCCACCCCCCAGTCTCACCTCAGCTCTGCTCCAGTTCAATCTAACCCCAGCTGCGGACCAGCTTCTTCTGCATCCAACTTGCTTTCCAGGCTCTGCACAAATACAACCCAGCTCCAGGCCCCTCCCACCCTCTCTATTCCCTGCCCACACTCTTTAATCTCGTTCACCCCTCCTGACTTCATGGCACCTGCATTGAATGCCGCACCACTGCCCCACCCAGGCCACAGGGGTCCTGGCACGATGCTGCGTAGTGTACAGCACTAGCTCCTCTGGGCAGGGCTTGCCTCACTGTACAGCACCATTCATGCCCGCCTTGGCCCCCAGCTCCTCCTCCATTGGGGGGGGG
>NW_020665097.1:449473-469846 GCF_002925995.2 Terrapene triunguis
CCCGGTGACAGACTCTTCCGAGGGAGTTAGCCAGACCGAACTGCTGTGACAGGATGTCCTGGGGTTGTGAGAAGTGCCCCGGGCTAGCCAGGCAGACTGCTAGCTTGCAAGACTCGGGGAGAGGAGGCGGGGATCCCATTTCCTGGGTAACTGAGCTGTGGTGTTTCCAGCTCAAGGGCTAGGCAGGCAGATGGGTAACACCAGCCAGCATGGGCAAGGTCCTAGGGAGCCTGAGGGTTTGTGTTTCCAGCAGCATGGATTACCTGCATTCATCACAGCGCAGACCTAGCTGTACTGCAAGGGAGAACGGAGGTTGGGGGGGGGCTGTCAGAACACAGGGGCTGCTGGACTGGATTGGAGTTGAGGTCCATTTAGCCCAGGATCCTCGCTTTGGCAGAGCCCAGCACCAGCTGCTGCAGAGGCAGGTGTCTGAGCCCTGCAGTAACAGCTGGGGGATAATCTACCCCTATGAAGATCTTGTGTCATAAACTCAGCAGCAGGAGGTTTTCTTTTTTCTTTCCCAAACTGTCAGCAGCGCTGTTAACTCCGGCTACTCCCGTTATCCATACAAATGTCCAGTCTGTCAGGGAATGGTGTGACATTCTCGGCCTCAACCCCATTGCACGGCCGGCAAATCACACACTGAATGAAAACTGATCTTGTATCTGTTCCGAATGAGCTGCCATTCGCTTGTGTATGTGTTGAGGGGAGCAGCCAGTGCTCAGTCCCTGGAACACAGTGGGAGCCCAATACACTCCATGGGGCTGGGTTAATGCTTTTCTCCCCGCTTGGGCTCCAGGAGGCCTGGTATTGATTGTGATCACTGCAGGGCCCAGGTCACAGGCAGACAGAGGGGGGAGTAAGCTAAGAGCAGTCCATGGGGGAGCAGGGCTTGTGTGTCTGGGGCTGGACAGTGGGGATCTAAGGCAGATCACACGGGCCCTGAGACAGTGAGGAGTTCCCGGCTCAGCTGCTCTGGGTGGAACCTTCAGCTCCCATCTCAGGACTCCCTTGCACAGCCAATGATTCTATCTAGCCCCTGCCCACCTGGCTTGGCCAGAACATCTTTTTGGGTTAGGGAAAGGACCAGTGGCGACTTCCTAGCTCCCAGCACAAGGAGGGACTCTGATACTGGGCTCTCTGTCCCCAGGAAAAGGAGCATCCAACCACTAGGGGCCATTTCATCCCAGCCACGGTGCCCAAATGAAATAGATCTCTGCTCATCCCTCCAACACCTCTGCCACTTTGTAACCTCCCTAGAGCCATCTCACTCCTAGGGGCAGAAGCATCGGTGCTGGAGCTAGGGATGCTGCCAAGCCCCTGACTTGAAGTGGTTCCCATCATATACAGGGTTTACAGTTTGGTTCAATGGCTCTCAGCACCCCCTGTATACCAATTGTTCCAGCACCTCGGGGCAGAAGTTATTGTACTTTTTTTTTTAAACCAAGTGCAATCAGAACCCCTGTTTTTTTAAACTTTATTTTTATGAGATGAGAAAAACCAAAAGAGAAGATGGAAATATCTTTTATTGGACCACCTTCTGTTGGGGTTCCCAGACCTGAAGAAGAGCTCTGTGTGGCTTGAAAGCTTGTCTCTCTCACCAACAGAAGTTGGTCCAATACATGATATTACCTCACCCATCTTGTCTCTCTAATATCCTGGGATCAACACAGCTACAACAAAACTGCGTACAAAAAACAAGATACATATTTATGCACTTGTTCCGTATAAGAAATATTCAAGCATTCAAATAATTCAGAGATTCAGAACTATAGATCTTAACATGAAAGTGCTGGTCATGAAAATAACATCTGTAACAAACACTGGTCATAAAGCGAAACCTGACAATTTCTTGGATAATGGTGTCTGAGTTCTTCCACAAAGACATCCAGGGTCAGTTCTGAAGTAAAAGCATTTTCATATGACAGGACAAATAGGCTTCCCTTTCTTTCATGGGTCATGCTCATCCTTTGGTGTGATAACATTATTTTCAAACAAGAAAAGGAAACGTTACAAGCTACAGCTGATGCTCCAAACAACAAGACTACTACAGACATTTTTAAAATGCCATGGGAAAGCCTCCTTTAATTCCATGGCAACAGCTCAAACTTCTTCAAATGCTTTGCAGTTTCTCGTATCTATCAGCGGTTTAAATAAAGGCATTTCAGCTTTCACCTTCTCAATATCTAATCCGAGCAAGCACACAGTGATTCCAATTTCAAGACGTCTGGAGAGCTGGTGGAATAGGTTGCTGACAAGCTTTTGTATAACATGGAGTTCTCCTCAGAAAATCACCAGTGGTTTCATCAATCAATTCCTGAGAAATCTGGGACCACTGATGCCCATTTACGCTTTGGAATCCTGGTAAGTGCTCAATGACTATGAAATCTTGACATTTTGGCTTTTTGGGTGGCACTTCTTAATATTGATGCTTCGTCACATGCATCTTTCAAAACGGTGCTTGGGTGAAATCTCAGAAAAAATCTTCAAATGTCTCTTTTGTTGAAGTTCTTCACAGGCAAGTTATCAATTCACCTACATTAGCAAGGCACATTGGGTCCTTTAGAAGGTAAACGTTCACAGGAGCCAAATCTTTTAAAATCATTCTCATAACCTCAGCTAAGAACAAGAATTTGGATGATTCTGTAACTGCCAACAGCCCTCTTGCTTCAATGGACATATCCACTCACAAATGTTGACAGAAAACTCTGAATCTCTTCCCAATTATTGAAGATTATTCCCAAGGTTTTCAAGTGACCAGTCCAGCTTCTTTCCATGAGTTTTTGCAGGTGCTGCCTATGTACAGAAGACTCACCTTGGGTCTGTGAAAATAATTTGTATAGAGTTACAATTTTAGAACATATTTGGCACTGCTGACTTCTTTCTTCCCACACACGAGTAACCACCAGATGTAACTGGTGAGTCAAGCCGTGAGTGTCAGGTATTTGCTTGTTTAATTTCTCTTGCAAAAGCATTTGTGCCCTTCCTTTGCACCTGGACATAACTTTGGCACCATCAGAGCAAGAACAAAGTAGTTTGAGGGTCAAGACTCAGTGGAGGTCTTTCAAAATTTATTGTGAGAGATCTTCAGCAGTGAGGCCATGCAATGGGGCTAATCCAATAAGTCCTTGGCTTTGCCATCAACAGAGTAGCTTACAATGGTGGGAAATTTTCTATATTCACAGCATCCCTTGTCATGTCACATGGCAGGCAGAAGAACTGGACACCACCATTTTTCAGAATATTTTCAACAGTATCTTTCAAAACTATCCTCATAATATCAATTATTTCATTCTGAATCTCAACAGAAATGCACTTTGCATTTTTCAGAGCGGTTTTCAGCGCATCCTTGAATTTTGGTTCTTGTCCTGCAGTAAATCTATGCAGATGGAAGAAAATTCCCGATGAACTGTTTAGAGTAGGTCTACACTTAAAATGCTGCATCAGCACAGCTGCAGCGCTCAAGTGAAGCTGTTCCTACGCTGACAGCATAGTTAATCCACCTCCCCAGAGACAGTAGCTATGTTGACAGTAGCCGCTCTCCCGTTGACATCGCGCTGTCTACATGGCGGCTAGGTCAGTATAACTAAGTCACTCAGGTTAGTGTAAGTAAGTGACGTCGTTAAACTGATATAGGTCTGTAGTGTAGATCTGGCCTTAGTCTCTGAAGTTTATGATCTCGTGATATCCTCTCAGAAGCAACTCGTTTATCACAGCAAACTGGATAATTTTTGCTAAGGTTTTAAAATAGTGTTTCTTACCATTCGTGAGGATGAGACAAAAGCAGCAATTGTAGCACCTGAAAAAAAGTTGATTAAAATAAGCATCACATTCATAATTCAGTAATGTTATTGAGCAAGTGAGTAAACTGAAATCATAAAATTTGTCAATGTTTTGTATGCTGGATCTGCCACATCAAATCTTGGAGTTTCCTCAAGTTTCTAGGGGCTGAAGAGCCTGTTTGGAAAAGGTTTTTTTCTCCTTCTCTTGGCACAGTCACTCATGGTTATTCAGGGTGGGAAAAAATATCTCCTTTCTTAGTTTTCCAAGACTGGGGCTTTCTTTTCCAATTTCAAGCTGTTGCAGTGTTTTCCCATTAACTTTAATAGCCCACCATTGTCTTTTCCTGGGTCGTACAATGCTAGTTACTAGGAGCTAGTCTCTGGAGGGGAAGGCGGCCCCTCCCTGCCTGTAGTGAGGTGGAGCTGAATGTTGCAGCATAAATTATGAGTGTTACATATACATGTAAGCAGAGTCAGGATGAGCTCTACCCTGACATCTGGTGGTGAATTATGGCAAGTGTGGAAAAGAACTTCAGGGGCTGATCTTGTTTGCATAGGCACACACCCACCCGCCTAGCATGAGCCCACAGCAACCGAAAGTGGTTACTTTGGCTGGTGTGGGATCCCCAGTTTCTCTGTTATCGGGGCAGGAAGAATAAATTGTTGTTACCCTGATTATGTGAATCAACGCCAGTGGAACTGTTGTATGACAGAGAGACTCACCATTAACTAAGTAACACTTGCTATACAAGGAGCATGGGTTCCAACTCCCAGTGAATGGAGAGAGGCTGGGGACAGGTATTTGTACTTGATGGTATGGGCCCCTTTTGAGAGCCTGAAACACCAATTGCACCGTCTCCTCTCTCTTGCATTGCGTTATTGAATAGCAGAGCTAATTTTGATTCCATTAAGAGTCTAGTTACAGGCTGCTGAGCTGAATTCGCTTTGGGCCAATGGTGCACCAGCACTGGGGCTCCCTTACTACAAGCTGAAATCACTAAGAGCTGAGTGCTGTGTTAACTAGTAGGGGAGCCTGAAGATTTATTGCTAAGCGGCTGGCAGAGCAGAGCAGTTTGTGGGACGGTTGGTGTGGCCCACGGAATGGCGAGCGGAGCAGTTTGTGGGACGGCTGGAGGAGTGGAGCAGCTGGTGGTGAAGGCTGCAGCAGAACCCCATGGAGAGGCGGGGCCGTCGGCCTCGGACCATGTAAGGTGCCCCTTAATACCCCGCGTGCCCCTTTCTCCCCCCCCATTTCTACCCAGGCTGGGGATGGGGTCAGGTAAGACTCTGCAGATAAACTTTTCAACTCTGGGGCTGCACTGACCAGGGACAGAGACTTTTGGGGTGTGGGACTTTGGGGGTGGGTCTTTTGCTCATGGTTTGTGTTATTAATCCTGTTTGTGGTGTTTTCCCAATTTAATGCTGATGTCTTTTACCTCATGTTATTAAACATTTTCTGCTACACTCAGACTCCGTGCTTGTGAGAGGGGAAGTGTTGCCTCTTAGAGGTACCCAGGGGGGTGGTATGTAATTGTCCCAAGTCACTGGGTGGGGGCTCGAGCCGGTTTTGCATTGTGTTATCGATTCATAGATTCTAGGACTGGAAGGGACCTCGAGAGGTCATCGAGTCCAGTCCCCTGCCCTCATGGCAGGACCAATACTGGTGTTATTGAAACGGAACCCCTAGATACTGAATGGGCAGAAGGGTTACATACACAAATGCAGTCTGTACACATCTCATAATGACTTTCGGGTCAGAACATTACAAGCCTTCATAAGAGACTTGACCTGACATATTTACACACAATGCATACAGCCAGTAGATTAAATTGCACATTCTTTGGGGGTTTAGATCCCCTGTTCTCCCCTTGGGGTGTCTGGATCCTGATAGTCACAGAAATGTAGAAATAGCAATAGATTCTCTTTTCCTTGCTGCAGTCCAAGCAGCCATTGCATTCATATCTGATTAAGCCTTTGCCCAGAGAAAGGGCATTTTTCCAATTGCAAAATCCAGATGTGATAAAAACCACATCAGCTCCCCTTCCACCAGTATTGTGCATACATCGGCCAAGGAAAACAAAAGGCCTTATCAGCTTTAACAGAGATGGGGCTCACAACCCTGTTGCCTGTCAACGTAGAGCCAGCTCTACAATCCAAAGTTAAATTGACCCAGCTATGTTGCTCAGGGATATGAAAAATCCACACCCCTGTGTGCCATAGTTAGGTAGACCGAGCCCCCCGTGTAGACCAAGGGCGCCGGAGTCCTCCCAAAAGTGAGGATGCCAGGGGTCCCCACCCCTGCCCCTCAGACCCCACTCCCAGCCAAGCTGGAAGCTGGAGCGGGGCCGGGGAACACCCCCACACACACACACACGGGGTGGGGTGGGGGGGCAAAAACAGCCTACTGCCCGCCCTCCAGACCCCCTGCCCAGGGCAGGTGGAGGGACCCAGGCTCGCCACAGCTGCCCACCTGGCTCTTGCCGTGGCCGGGCTGCGGTTCTGAGGGTGCCACCCCCAGCCAGAGCTGGGTTGAGGAGAGCCGTGCGGGCAGCTGTGGGAAGCTGTTGCGGAGTCACGGACCCTCCACCTACCGGGGGGAGCGGGGACACGGCCGGGGGCTGCTCTCAAGCCTCTCTGCACTGCAGGCAGGTGGAGGGTTTGCTGCGGCTCCCCACAGCTGCCCAGGCTCCCCGGCTGGCTTGGCGGGAGGGCGGGGTCTCGGGGGGAAGAGGGGAAGGGGGCAGGCTCTGTCCGCCCTAGTGAAAAGTGGATGGGCCAGGCCCCCCCACTTTCAAAAAGTGGGAGGGCCCTGCCCCCGGTCCCCCACCCCCCCGGTTCCAGCACCACTGGTGTAAACAGATGCCTGATCTACACTACAAGGTTAGGGGTGACGAAAGGACAGCTTACATCGACCTAACCTTGTGCGTAGCTGCGAAGCATCTTCACTCAAATTTGGCTCCCGCTGACGTAAGTGCCTCTCTACGCCGATTTTGTAACCCCACCTTCCCGAGCGGCAGACAGTCGTGGTCGCCCTAGCTAGGTCGATGCAGTGTCGGTGTAGATGTTGCGTTGCTTATGTCACTGTTACTGGCTTTCAGGAGCTGTCCCACAGTGCCCCACACTGATGATACCATCAACACAAGCGCTCCTGGTGAGGACACACCCCACCGGCCCAAGGAGCCAAGCGTGCGCACACACAAGCGATTTAATGACTGCAGTGCCTGTGTGCCGACATAAGTTAGGTCAACATAATTTTGTAGCATAGACATGGCCAGAGCTAGGTCAATGGATGAATTCTTCTGCCGACCTAGCTACCACCTCTCGGGGAGGTGGATTAATGGCGCCAAAGGGAGAACCCCCCCCGCCCGTCGCTGTGATGAGTGTCCACACCGACGAGCTACCATGGCGCAGCTGCGGTGCTGCCGCTGCTGTACCGTTTCGAAGGTAGACAAGCCCTAGGAGTTCCCCTTGACCCTGCAGTAGCGTTGCAGTCCCTGGACAGTCCTCCTAAGGTTGCTTCTGGGCTCTAGAGGAACCTTCCAGCTCTGGGCAGCCCATCCACACACTCTTGTGCTCTAAAAGCAGCTTTCTCCTCTCCCTCAGTTCGAAAAGACTCTTTCCTCTCTGGACAGGTAGGCAGGGTCTGGCATGGAAACTCCAGCATCGACCCCTGCGTCCCCACTTTGTAGGGCTCCCTGCAGAGGCCCCTCTCTGCAGACACTTTCTTACCAGGGTTACCCATTTTTTATTGTAGCAGCAACACAATGCAGTTGCCAAACTTCACTTAGCTGAAACGCAGTCAATAATACGGCCCGCTGGCCCCTTAGGCCTACAAGCACTCACCTGAGGAAACTCAGATTAAGAAACAGAGATGAGGGGACTGGAACACATCTTTGGTGGAGGGGTGGGGAGGGCAGGGCAAAGAAATTGAGGGCTATGGGCCTGAGACAGGCTCACCCACCATTTGCCCCATTGTAGTTTGCCCTGCACAGCATGGAGCCTTCTGCCCTCTGGGGGATCAGCCCTGGGGCAGCTGTTGGGATGGCTGCCATCAACAGCTGGAATGGGGGCAAACACGTTGCAGGCTGGGGTTGCATGGGACTCAGCACAGCCACCTCGTCGTGGAGCCAGCCGCATTGGGACTTGGTCTCATGTTGATAAGGCAGCTGGGAATTCGGGTGCAGACCGGACATGGAGTTTGTGGCTCATCATGAGCCAGAGCCCAGTGCCACCCGCGGGCAATGCTGGAGCCCTGCACCAAGCCACACGCCAAGGCTGGAATTCACCAGCAGGTTCATTACCAAGTGGTGAAGCACAGTGGCCCATTCAAGCCTGGCCACAACCTAAGGGGCCATGGGTCATGGAGCAGCTCAGCTCCAAAGGCCAGAAACCCAAGGCCCAGCCAGCATGTGTGTCTGCCAGGCCCAGAGCTGTGGTTTGCCAGGGATCAGTGAGGGGGCGGGCGTGGGGTTGAACAGAATAACCTGCCCCTCCCTGCAGCCTCCCAGCACCAACCCAGGGAGGGACCTGCCTTTGCCTCTTCTCACCAGCCCAGTGTTTGCTCTTCAGCATGGCGATGGTGTTGTCTCCATACACACTTGTCCAGAGCCAACGGGCCCCTCCAGCTTGGCACAGTTGCGTAGCACTGCAATGCAACCACCACCACACCCACCCTTCCCTTCTGACCCCTTGGCAGCTCAATTTCATCCCTTAGATTGAAACTCTCCTCTACCTTCCTTGGTATTCACATGCAGGGCATCTCTGAAGCTGAGTAATGCATTCCAAGCATTCTCCCATCCTGAATGGCACCAGCTCCAGGACTGCACCCTGAGAGCTGGCCAGACTGGTTCTAAAGTACCTGGCCCAACAAGAATCCAGCCGCCCACGAGCTCCTGAAGCGTCTGTGGGTGTCAGGGAAAAGGAAGACGAGGTTACACCTTGGACAGGGGCTGCGGTTCTTCGAGATGTCTCCCTGCCCCACAGGATGCTCTCACCGCTAGGGCGCCTCCTCCTGTCCGCACTGGGGATTAGCTTTTTCCAGGTCTGACACCCCCTTCTGCTGGTCACCACACACCTGCTGCCTCCTCTCTCTCTCACCCTCTTCTGCCAGGGTGCTCTGTCGTCGTGGCTTGGCCCTCCGGGCAGGTCGTGTGTGTTTCCCTTTCTGAGGTATCAAAGTCTCTTCCTCCAAGATGGCCATCACCCCTTCACCTGCCTGGACTAGGCCTCTTCCCCAGTGGCTGGTAGGGGAACCTGGGCCTGCTGTCTACTCTGGGTTCCAGCTTAGGGACCCTCTGATCAGCAGCCAAGGTCTGCACCCCCTTAAACCTTGCCACCTTTTCCTGCACCCTGCCACCTAATTTCCTTCTTTCCCTCTCGACTGTCCAGAGTGGCTACAGACTCCTCACTGCAGCCCCATTCTACTGCCAACTTCCTGGCTTTAGCTTACCCCGCCTGCTCCTTCCCATTGGGGGGGGGAGCACTATTCAGGGATTACTTAGGCCAGCTAATTCCCCTCAGCTGTGGCCTATCCAGATAATTGGTCTCATTAACCCCTTCTAGGCTGATGTGCTATGAACACCCCATCACAGGCCCCCTATAGGTGTTCCACTTCAGGTTCGTATGCGCCTCTTGAGGCCTTATCTGGAAATTTTCCATGAGAATCTGTTCAGTCCGCTCATACGCGCTATACAACCGCGCGCCGAGGGCTGTGTAGGCCAACTGCCATCAGCAACTTCTCTATCCAAACATCCAACAAAAACAGTCCAAAGTAGAGGGGAAGGAGGGCAGGCAGTGGAGCAGCCATACGGACCCACGCCTCAAAGAACCAGTTAGTGCACAAAGTGAGTAACCTTTTCTTTGAGTAGCGTCCCCATGGGTGCTCCACTTCAGGTGACTCCCGGGCAGTATCCTCACAGGGAGAAGGGGGCTTCGGAATCAAGTTCAAGACTGAAGACAGAACAGCAAAACCAACGACCACAAGAGATCTGAGGGTGTGGACCAAGGCATAGTGTTGAGAAGATGTGTACACTAAAGCCCATGTAGCAGTTCTCCATATCTCAGGCACTAGAATGTTTTTGAGTAACGCTGTGGAAACTGCCTGTGACCAGGTAGAGTGTGCTATCCTCATTTGGAGAGGAAAGGCACCAGAGCTCCATCATAGCAAGCAGAAAGATACTCAGAAATCCATCTCAACCATCTCTGTGAAGAGATCATGGACCCCTTTGATCCTTCTGCGATGGAGACAGAATCTAGGAGATTTCCAAAATTGCTTGGTCCTATCCAGACAAAAGGCCAATGCCCATCACATAGCGGGAGAATTCCCTTCACATTAGCTGAAATTTATGTGGTTTAGGGAAAAATACTGGCAGAAGAATAGACTGGATGGAAATCTATCAGTGCTGTAGGTAAGAACTTTGGGTGAGGTTATAGATAGAAGGAGGAGGGGTGCCTTGGGTGTCTCCTACATTTTTATAGTGTCAGGCCCCTCTTAGAAAACATTTCCACCTGTGATTCAGGAGTCAAAAAGTCTCCAGGGGAGGATGTCTCCTCCTGGTTTCCCCACCTGTTGGAACTTCCTTTGTGCTTGAGGACTCTGTTTACTGCTTAAATACAAATGATGCAGAGCACACATTCTTTTGTTTCAGACAGAGCTGTTTGGGCAGGGTGTGGTTTGGAACCTCTGTTCTGTCTAATAATTAACTTCCTTTATGATGGCCTGGAAGCATTCATAGAATATCAGGGTTGGAAGGGACCTCAGGAGGTCATCTAGTCCAACCCCCTACTCAAAGCAGGACCAATCCCCAGACAGATTATTATCCCAGTTCCCTAAATGGCCCCCTCAAGGACTGAACTCACAACCCTGGGTTTAGCAGGCCAATGCTCAAACCACTGAGCTATTCCTCCCCCTGTGGATAGAGTGACCAGACAGCAAGTGTGAAAAATCGGAACGGGGTGGGGGGTAATAGGAGCCTATATAAGAAAAAGACCCCAAAATTGGGACTGTCCCTATAAAATCGTGACATCTGGTCACTCTACCTGTGGAAGATGTTCAGTAAAGGTTGCAAACTTGTAATGTCGGACTTGGCTGTGACTGCCTTACATTTTCCCATCCGAAATCGGAAGGTCGTGGATGAGTAGGCCTTTTGGTCATAAAGGTCTGACTTCTGGTCCTTACATTAAGGGGTAGACCGGGAGTAATGCTGTTTATCCCACTCGTTTACAGCATCCACCACCAGGGAAGGAGATGGTAGTGGTGGGGAAGGGGGGGAAGACAAATTCTGAGTCCCTGGGGGGGAACATATTTCTTATCTGCCCGTTTGCAACGTGGTGGGATGGTGGCAGAATTTGCCACACAGTCTTTGCTGGATCCAGGAGCACTTCATTAATGGGTAGTGCAATCCAGGTGAGTGCTGCCCACTGCAGAATGCTCAGGAGCTTGTGTTTGAGTCTTAACCGCCTCACACCGTATCTCTGGAGGGTGTCTGCCACCCTCTCCACAAGGTCCTGGAATTGGCAGAAATCATGGTGGGGGAGGCAGGACCTTCTCTGGAGATAAAGAGAAAACAGGGGTTTGAGAGGTAGCCTCTCTTTTCCTCCCTAGCCTTCTGTTCTTCAAAGGCCTCCTCATGTTGGGGATTTGGTGGAGGAGAATGTTTGACCCTAGTTTCCTGGTGCAGTGGAGCGAGAGGTCTGGCAAATTGCTGCCAATTCGCTGCCCAAGGAGCCCAGCATGGCCATATTGGGGGGGCATACAGGAGAGGGGGTGGTACCCAGGACTGATGCCACCATTCCTGATGTGGGCGAGGATCTTTGTCAGAGCATGGGTTCCTGCAATGATGCACAGGGCAGCCTGCCAAAGAGGGCGCCATGCACTGGCCCGGTGCTCCACTTGCGCACTGCGGCCAAGCAGCCACAGCGCTGGTTCCTCTCCACCCGGCCCAGCTCCCCCCTGCTCACTTGCTCCTCTTGGCCAGACAGGGGTAGAGAGAAGCCCTCAGCTACTGTGGCTCTGCTCTGGCCCCACCCCACCTCCTCCCCCCAGAGGCTCATACCACTTGGTGGAGCGAGTGGGGAGGAGGAGAGGGGGAGGCTAGGCGGCGGGCCCTGGGGTTTGTGCTGCAAACAGCTGGGCTCCCCCGTGGTGCGGCCCCCCTGCCTCCTCCCTGGGCTCTTGGGCCCCTGCCAGCCCTGGGGCAGCGCTGGTGGGAGGGTGTTGAGCATACAGCTCCCCCCCCCCCCCGCCCGACCCAGCCCTGCCTTTATTCAAAAGCAGAGGCCAGGAAGCGTGGGGGTCCCGGACTATGCTGGGCAGGAGGTGGCACCGGCCCCCAGTGGACGGACACCCGAACCAGTGGGCGCTCCTTGCTCCAGGTAAGCCCTCTCGGCCTGGGCCCTGCAGAGCAACTGGAGTCCCTTCACCCCATCCCCCCACCAGCGCCCCTGGGGGAGACCCAGTGCCCCCTGCCCCATCCCCCCATGAGCGCCCCTGGTCTAGGGAGGGATGTGGGTCTGGTTCAGTTCAGGGGGTTCAGACTGGGGAGGGATGCAGGTCAGGTCCTGTTTGGTCTGGGGAGGGATGTGGGTCTGGTCCAATTTGGAGGGTTGGCCTGGTCTTTTGGGGGCACAGCTGGTCCTGATCCTAGTCTCTTTGCCCCTCTGCCTGGGAGGTGGGGGGGGGGAAGGACTAGCGAGACTAGTATGAATAATGACACTAAATAAAATGTATTAAAGTTTTTCATATTTTTTAATTTTTTAAAAATTTTAAACAGTTTTTAAATTCGCCCCAATTTCATACAAAAATTTAATTCAAGGCCTGATAGTTCATATGAGAAATGTGAAGGATGAGAGTGTGATGGTTGGTTCCCTTTCAGTGGGAGCATGCTCTGGCTTTTGTTAGCTGTTTTTACCCACACTCTCTCACATACCCACAGTCCCCCCAGCACACACACCAGGGCTCCCTGCATCCAGGTCACTTTCCCCACCTGAGCTGCTGCTCTCCTGCCCTCTCCTTACGCAGCCCAGGCAGGGAAAGTGACCTGGATGCAGGGAGCCCTGATGTTGCTCCTCGCTCCCCCCTCACAGCTTCCTACGGGTCTGCGGGGCAGAGGAGCAGCAGTCCGGGGAGGAGCGAGCAGCAATACCAGCTGCTTTGGGCATCCAGGTCAGTTTCCCCATGTGGGTGCAGGAGGGGGATGCAGGAGTCAGGAGTGAAGGAGGTGCAGGGATTAGGGGCGCAGTTGAGAGTTCGAAGTCTCTAACACCATAGACTTAGCAGGAGATTGGGGCCTTCTGGGAGCTGGCTTGTTGCGGTGGGAGACCAAACTCCTCTTCTTTGGACCCTCACTGAATCCTCTGAAGTCTTCCCCCTCTTAGGGAAGACCTTAGCTGAGGTCGGAGGGGCACTGGATCAGTCTGGAGACAGATGTGCTGGTGTATGTCTACTGACCTGGCTTGGAAGACCCAATTGAAGCTTCTGAAGCTGGAACTCTCCCTGCGACCTGCTTCCGAACTCTAGATTTCAGAGCCAGGCACGAGTGACATGTCTGGGAGATATGGGACTCCCCCAAACACGGGATACACTTAGAGTGGCTGTTGCTGATCTGGATAGTCTCCCGACAAGAGGCATCATTTGAAACCTGGTGAACCAGGCCTGCCCACCCAGGCCAAACAAGTTCCCTAGAAAAAATGGAGGAGAAAGGGAGAGCAAAAAATTCAAACCTCTCACGATCATCTAATTCTGTACTAACAACTAACACTAACTAGAACCACTAAACTAACTGCATGAATACAGGAGGTTATCCAAAATGAGATTCTCTGGGCTGAAACTGGTAGGCCTTTCATCCGATCTGCTATTGCCACAAAGAGTTGCATGGATTTACGGAATGGCTTGGTCTTCTCAATGTAGAAGGCTGGGGCACATCTAATGTCCAATGAGTAAAGACACCGCTCCTCTGAATTCCTGTGCAGTTTCAGGAAGAAAACTGGCAGAAAATAGCCTGGTTATTGTGGAACTGCGAGACCACCTTCAGAAGAAACGCTGGGTGGGAGCGTAGTTGAACCTTGTCCTTGAAGAACACCATGTTCGGTGGTTTTGACGTAAGGGTCCTGATTGCCGAGACTCCTCTGGCCAAGGTAATTGCCACCAGGGAGGCAACCTTCCAGGAGAGGTACAGCAGAGGACTTGATGCTAGCAGTTCAAAGGGAAGGCCTGAGAGTCTTGACAGGATCAGGTTTAGGTCCCATGGTGGAATTGGTTTGCAACTTTGAGGGTAAAGTCTTTTTAACCCTTTAAGGAAGCAAATGGACATCTCATGTGAGAAGACCCACCTACCGCTCACCGGAGTGTGGAAGGCCAAGATCGTTGCTAAGTGTACCTTGATGAAAGCAAGGGCCAGGCCTTGTTGTTTCTGATGGAGCAGGTATTCCAGCACAGACTGGAGGGAAGACCAAGTCAGCCAAAGACCTTGTTGGGAAGACCATACTGAGAAATGCTTCGACTTGGCCAGGTAAATAGTTCTAGTAGACGGCTTCCTACTACCTAGCAAAACCTGGTGAACTTGCTCCGAACAGGCCTGTTCTTCCGGGTTCAACCATGGAGCTTCCACTTGGTGGAGTAAGCAGCTGTGATCTTGTCAGAGCAGGTCCGGGAGGGGTGGGAGCAGCAGCCAGGGCGCCACTGACAAGTCGAGTAGTGTGTCAACCCAGCATTGGCGCAGCCACGCGAAGGCTATAAGAATAACCCTTGCCTTGTCCCACTTGACTTTCAGAAGGACCTGGTGCACCAGAGGAACGAGAGGAAATGCATAAAATAGGAACTCTGTCCGTGGAAGCAGGAAGACGTCTGAGAAGGTGCCCGGGCTGTGTCTGCACAGCGAGCAAAATTGTTTACATATCCTGTTCGGCCTGGTTGTGAACAGGTCTACCTGGGGAGACCCCCAACCTCTGGAAGACGTATCTGGTCACCTCTGGGTGAAGGGACGACTCGTGGTGAGAGGAGAAAGATCTACTGAGGTGATCTGCCAGGGCGTTCCAGGCTCCCGGAAGATGGGAATCCTCGAGGTGGATGGCGTGCTTCACGCAGAAGTTCCACAGATGGATAGCCTCCTGGCACACGGTGGAGGAGTGCGCTCTTCCGTGCTTGCTGATGTAGAACATGGCTGCCATGTTGTCCGTTAGCATTCGTACTACTTGGCCCATGATCTGGAGAAGGAACGCTTGGCAAGCTAAGAGGACTGCTCTGAGCTCTCTGATGTTTATGGGTAGGGAGAGCTCTTCCTCAGATCACAGGCCCTGTCTCCTGTGGGGTTTGAGGTGAGCTCCCCAACCTAGATCAGATGTGTCCAAAATTAAAGACACTGAAGACTAGGGGGGGGGGGGGGTAACGAAAGGAATGCCAGCAGTTACTGACTGTGGGTCCTTCCACCAGTTAAGGAAGGCGAGGACCAAGGCGAGAACTATAAGCACCGAGTCTAAGTGGATTTGGTGAGCACACCGAGGCCAACCAAGTCTGCAGGGGTCTGAGGTGCAGCACTGAGCGCCGTACCATGTAAGTGCACATGGCCATGTGTTCCAAAAGTTTGAGGCAGAACCAGACTGTCAAGATGGGGTGGGCTTGACCTTGGATATCAAGATCCAATGTTCTCCAGAATCGAGCCTCGGGAAGGGAGGCTCTGGCCTGGGTCAAGTCTAGAACTGCCCCAATAAACTCTATTCTCTGGACTGGAGTGAATGTTGACTTTTGCTCGTTTATCAACAGGCCCAGTGCTCAGAAGGTGGCTTGGACCAGGCTGATGATGTTCTTCACTTGAGCCTTTGAGTGGCCCTTGATTAGCCAATCATTGAGGTACGGGTACCATCATCGTGCATTCCGTAGAAATCTGAGAGGCTGCAGACAGACCAAAGGGGAGGATGGTGAACTGGTAATGGGTCTGGTTTATGATAAACCTGAGGAGACTTCGGTGGCCTTGGAAGATGACAAGGTGGAAATATGCATCTTTCAAGTCAAGAGCGGTCCCCTGGATCCAGGGAGACCATGCAGAACCTCCGTTTCTTGAGATAACTGTTGAGGTGACGCAGGTCCAAGATGGGTCAAAGATGCCCTCTGGCCTTCAGGATTAGGAAATATCTGGAGTAAAACCCCTTTCTCTCTCAAGTTCTGGGGCATCTCCTCCACAGCTCCTACCCATAGGAGGGCTTGTACCTCAAGCTAAAAGTTGCTCATGAGACGGGTCCCTTAAGAGGGATGGGTAGAAGAAAATTGAAGGGTAACTGTCCGCCACCATACTCAGCACCCAGTGATCCGAGGTGATGAGGGACCATGCCGGACTGAAGTAGGAGAGTTGGTCCGGAAAAAAAAAAAAAAAAGGGGAGGGGGCGTGGAGGATCCAAGGCAGGAACTGATATATTGCCCTCAGGCACACCTTCAAAAGCTCTGTTTGGGGCCTCCCTGGCGACCCTGGTGGTGTGGCTGAAGTGGATTGGGGCAGTTGCCTACGCTTCTAACCCCTGCTCCTTTTCTCGAACGGGTTCTGACATAGCAGTGGAGTCAAGAAGTGGGCTGGTTGCTGGGGCATGAAATGCTTCCTCGAAGGAGCTGGGGAGTAGAGGCCCAGGAGTCCTTCAGACCATGGAGCTGCGTGTCCATTTGCTCTGTGAAGAGGGAGGTACCCTCGAATGGGAGGTCCTGGATTGACTGTTGGCGCTCCAGTGGTAGCCCCGAGGGTTGAAGCCAGGAGCATTGCCTCACAGACACTGCAGAAGCCGTCGTTCTGGCTGCTGGGTCAGCTGCATCCAGAGCTGCTTGGAGTGAGGCTCTGGCTACAGTTTTCTCCTCCTCTAACAGGATGGAAAACTCTTGCCTGGAGTCCTGAGGCAGAGTGTCCTTAAACTTGGCCATAGAGTCTCGCATATTCTAATCATACTTCCCATGCAGGGCTTGTTGGCTGGAAATACGAAGCTGTAACCCAGCCAGCGAATACATTTGTCTGCTGAACAAGTCTAGCTTCCTTGAGTTCTTCTGCTGCCTGCCTGGCCTTGCCTGTCCCTCTCATTGGCTGCTGTGACCACAAGAGACCCAGGAGGAGGGCCAGAACACAAGTATTCGTACCCCTTGGCCAACACGTAGTATTTCTTTTCTGCCTTCTTTGAAGTAGGAGGCAGAGAAGATGGAGTGTGCCACCCAGGGACCTGACCGGACCCATAACATCCTTGTTAATGAGTAGGGCAACCTTGGATGGGACTGCTGTGGACAAAATGTCAATGAGGCTATGCGCTAACTCCTTGAGTACCTCCACCACCTGCCCCATGTTAGCAGCTTCACTTTTTAGAAGCTCCTGATGGGTTCTAAAGTCATCTTGTGGCACCAAGCAGCTCGGTCCCAAGACAGCTTCATCTGTGGAGGAAGAGGAAGAGGCCTGAACCAGTGGGGTCTTTCTTCTCTTGTTTGGCCCCAATTACATTCCCCAGGCCCACATCTTGTGTGTTGGTATTGGGCTCAGTACCAGAGTCTGGGTCAGATGCAGAATGGTGAGGTGGAGGGGCCCTCCTCTTGGACACAAGCAAATAGGAATGATTGGATGGTGGTCCTGGTACTGTGGGGAAAGCCCTACAGGTTCCAGAATGGCCACTGGATCTGCATTGGCCATTGTTCTCCAGGCCAGGTGCCGGCAGGTGGACCTACACTGGGATCAGGAGGGATGTAGGATGGGTAGTAGCAGCGGCCCTTAGGCTGGGTGCAGGGCTCGATCTCCAACTCCAAAGAAGAGCTTTCCTGAGGTGACCATGGGGGAGTGGTGCCCCTTACTTCTCCTGGTCAGTCATGAGGGTCTGGGGATCGGTGCTGGATCAGGGAAGACCTTGTCAACCATAGGAGGGCCGGTTTGCCTGTGGTCAGTACTGAGGCCCCTGGTGCCAGGTAAGAGCTCGAAGCCCCATGCTCCTTCTGCTCGTCACACTCATGGGAGCCAGTGGTTGTCCCATTGACAGTACCGGTAGGGACAGTAGGTCCCTGCCACTGCAAAGGCCTCCAGGGTGGAAGGCACCGTGATCCTGCTGTCATCACAATGACTCCCCAGCATCGACAGGTGATCCTACTCCAGACTCAACAGCACCTGTGGGCAGGGTGGAGTCAATGGTGCCGCTAGGGCACTGGAGGTGGAGGAGTGGCCTGACGTGGGTCACACTCCGCTGCACTCACCTTGTTTGTCCTTTTTTGGGACCGGGGAGCATCCCCTCTCAGACCGTTGCTTCTTATGTTTCTTTGTCGTCACTGGAGATGGAGAACAGTGCCAAGAAACATGCGGTGCTGGAGGGGCACTTCGCACTGAAGCCGAGGTGCTCGGTGCCAAATCCAACTGGCTTGGCTCGGACACCAGCCTAAGTGCGGCTTCCATTAGGATAGCCCTTAGTCTAGCCTCCCTGTCTTTCTTTGTACGAGGCTTAAAGTCTCGACAGATTTGACAATGCTCTCATATGTGAGCCTCTCTCAGGGTATGTCTACACTACGAGAGTAGTTCGATTTTAGTTAAATCGAATATGTGCAATCGATATTAGAAAGTCGAACGTGTGTGTCTACACTAAGGACAGTAATTTGACTTTGTCAGTCCACACTACCAGGGAAAGCGTCGACATTGGAAGCAGTGCACTGTGGGCAGCTATCCCACAGTTCCCGCAGTCCCCGCTGCCCATTGGAATTCTGGGTCGATCCGCCAATGCCTTCTGGGTAAAAAAATGTGGCGAGGGTGCTTTTGGGTAACTGTCGTCATCCGTCAGTCACTACCGCCCTCCCTCCCTCCCTGAAAGCGCCGGCGGGAAATCAGTTCGCGCACTTTTTGATCAGTGACAGCGCGGACACCACAGCACTGCGATCATGGATCCTGCTGCGACCATCGCTGCAGTTGTGGCCGTTCTCAACGCCTCGCAGCTTATCATACACCTTTACCCTGAGGCAGATGCAGAGAAATCAGGCGAGGAGGCTACGGCACCGCCGTGACGGCCTGAAGTCGGAGAGTAGCACAGAGCTGTCAGAAACCACGAGCCCCAGCGCCCAGGAGATCACGGTGGCAATGGGTCATGTGGATTTTGTTGAACGGCGATTCTGGGCCCGGGAAACAAGCACGGAGTGGTGGGACCGCATAGTGCTTCAGGTCTGGGATGAATCCCAGTGGCTGCGAAACTTTCGCATGCGGAAGGGGACTTTCCTGGAACTTTGTGAGTTGCTGTCCCCTGCCCTGAAGCGCAAGGACACCCGCATGCGAGCAGCCCTGACTGTCCAGAAGCGAGTGGCCATAGCCCTCTGGAAGCTTGCAACGCCGGACAGCTACCGGTCAGTCGCGCACCACTTTGGCGTGGGCAAATCTACCGTGGGGGTTGTTGTCCTGCAAGTAGCCAAGGCAATCGCGCAGGGAAACGCGCAGGCCATCATAGATGGCTTCGCTGCGATGGGATTCCCAAACTGCGGTGGGGCTATAGATGGGACTCACATCCCTATCCTGGGACCGGGCCACCAGGCCAGCCAGTACATCAATAGAAAGGGCTACTTTTCAATGGTGCTGCAAGCACTGGTGGACCATCGGGGACGGTTTACAAACATCTACGTCGGATGGCCGGGCAAGGTTCATGACGCTCGCGTGTTCAGGAACTCTGGTCTGTTTAGACGGCTGCAGGAAGGTATTTACTTCCCGGACCACAAAATAACTCTTGGGGATGTGGAGATGCCTACAGTGATCCTCGGGGACCCAGCCTACCCGCTAATGCCCTGGCTCATGAAGCCCTATACTGGCGCCCTGGACACAGAAAAAGAACTGTTCAACTACCGGCTGAGCAAGTGCAGAATGGTGGTGGAGTGTGCTTTTGGCCGTCTCAAAGGGAGATGGAGAAGCTTACTGACTCGCTGTGATCTCAGCGAAACCAATATCCCCATCGTTATAGCAGCTTGCTGTGTGCTCCACAATCTCTGTGAGAGCAAGGGGGAGACCTTTATGGCGGGGTGGGAGCTAGAGGCAAATAGCCTGGCTGCTGATTACGTCCAGCCAGACAGCCGGGCGATTAGAAGATCCCAGCGGGACGCCCTGTGCATCCGGGAGGCTTTGAAAGCTAGGTTCCTGAGTGAGCAGGGCAACCTGTGACTTTTCAGTTTGTGGACAGAAAAGCTGAACCTGCCCCGTTTCTTTACCCAGTTCATTTTGACTATCCTCTCCAGTTACATACCCCCTTCCCCTTCCCAAAAAATAAAATCAGTTCTATTTTGTTAATGAACACCGTTCTCTGTATTGCTGTTTTCGCGGGAATGTTTTAAACCGGGGACGCAGACTGTGGCGGGGGGCGGGTTTAGTGTTCTGATGCAAATGATGCTTCTAAACTCCCGGAATGACAGGCTCCGCACTGGTGCACTGGTTATTTCAATGGAGCCTGCCAGCACTCCTGGGGGGGACTGCGTGTATGTGTCGGCTATGTGACTTTCTGGCAGGGGGAGTAGGGTTACAGATCCCCTGCTGCGTGGATCTGTGAGCCAGGATAAGGACCGCTGCATAAGATCTGTAACTGCCCTCCCCCGCCACAAAGTCACAGAGCAACCCCCCCCCCCCCCCCC
>NW_020665097.1:469946-570090 GCF_002925995.2 Terrapene triunguis
CCCCCCCTTCAGACAGACTCTCCTCCAAAAGAACAGGATGGAAACAGTAATGATCAGGAACAAATCTTTTATTATGAACCACACATTAAACGTGGGGGGTGAAACTTGCACGGGGGCTTGTGTGAGGTGGGTAGGAAAGGACTTTTCAAATTTTGGGGAATGAGAGCATTCTAGTGCTAGAGCAGTCTGCAGGGGTGGAGTGAAAGTTTTAACGGCCCTTGCCGCCCCTCCTTCTTTGGACTTTGGGTGAGGGGGGTGTGGGACTTGGTGGCGGGGGAGGGCGGTTAGAGAGAGACTGCAGCGGGGCTCTCTCCTCCTGCCTCCGGTCCTGCAGAACATCCACAAGGCAGCGGAGCGTGTCTGTTTGCTCCCTCATTAGTCCAAGCAGCGTTTGAGTCGCCTGCTGGTCCTCCTGTCGCCACCTCTCCTCCCGTTCCATGACTGCTCGGTGCATTAGTGACAAGTTCTCCCTCCACTGTGTCTGCTGGGCTGCCTGGGCTCGGGAGCATCCCATTAGTTCAGCAAACATGTCTTCCCGTGTCCTCTTCTTCCTCCTCCTAATGTGTGCTAGCCTCTGGGCAGATGTGGCTGTGGGAATTGGAAAAAGGGAGTGAATTCCTGAGACAGATCAATGTATCTGTGAACAGAGAACATAGTCTTTCTCTGTGAACAAGACCATGCAGAGCACCTATCACACGCGCACTGAGGACAAGGTCGAATTTTCGGCCCTCGCCTACAGTGCCTGCGGTCTTGCTGTGGCGAGCTGAGGAGCGGGGCAGGACACCGGACTTTGTCTAGCTGGCAAACATGGTAAGCCATAGACTTGTGGCTGCTTAAAACTTTAAGAGTGGCACTGGCCTCCTTTCACATAGAAAGCAATGCGAGTCTCTGCTGGCAGCAATCCTGCAAGCATGAACTCTGTCCCTGTCCCACCCCCTCGCGGCTGTAAACCGCGTGGCTGTAAACCGGCGGTTGCAGTTCTGTAAAGGAACGGGCAAGCAGTCCCAATACTAATTGTCCCCTACCTAATTCAAAGCAGGGCGTCATGCCAGACATCACCCTCCTGAGGGTCTCGGAGAGCCAGAAGGAGAAGATGCTTCGGGACAGCCTGCAGAAACCGGGGCCATTTGCTGCTATGCTCTGCAAGGCCATGATCCCCGAATACCTGCTGGCGTTGTGGCATGGAAACGTGTCATACCACGGGGGGCCTAATAAGCTCTCCCTGCCCAGGAACCTGATAGTTAGGCTGGAAAGACACCTGCAGGAGGCCTATGAGGAGTTCTCCCAGGAGGATTTCGCCTCTATCCCAGGACACATCGACCAGTTTTTGGGTTAGGTGCCCTTGGAGGGACAAAAGAGTGGAGCGTCTTGGGCAGTATAATCATGAAGAGGACATTGTGAAATTTTTTTAAAATAGTTCGGACTATATATTGAAGCGCCCAAAGACAGACTAATCATGATACCCTTTCTTCAGATTCCCGTTTTGTTGCACTTTACTCTTTACATGTTTTGAAGCACTTTACCCATTGTTAATATTTTAAATGTTCCTGTTCTGTTATAAATAAATGTTTACATGTTTGAAAGCACTTTAGCTATTGTTAATATTTAAAATATGCAAGTTCTGTTAAAAATAAATGTTTACATGTTTACAGCACTTACTGCTTGATCCTTCCCCTGATTCTGTGTCCGGGGTAAGGGATGGGGACGGTTGGTAGGGGATCTCTGTGAGGGTGATGAAGAGCTCCTGGCTGTCGGGGAAATCAGGGGTGCCAGCGCTGTTGACTGCATCGTCCTCCTCATCTCCTTCATCTTCCCCGTCCGCTAACATGTCCGAAGAGGAACCGGCCGAGGACAATATCCCATCCTCAGAGTCCACGGTCAGTGGTGGGGTAGTGGTGGCGGCCGCACCTAGGATGGAATGCAGTGCCTCGTAGAAACGGGATGTGTGGGGCTGGGATCCGGAGCGTCCGTTTGCCTCTTTGGTCTTCTGGTAGCCTTGTCTCAGCTCCTTGATTTTCACGCGGCACTGCGTTGCATCCCGGCTGTATCCTCTCTCTGCCATGGCTTTAGAGATCTTCTCGTAGATCTTTGCATTCCATCTTTTGGAGCGCAGCTCGGCAAGCACGGACTCATCTCCCCACACAGCGATGAGATCCAAGACTTCCCGATCAGTCCATGCTGGGGCCCTCTTTCTAGTCTGGGATTGCACGGCCATCTCTGCTGGAGAGCTCTGCATCGTTGCCACTGCTGCTGAGCTCGCCACGGTGTCCAAACAGAAACTGCGATTCAAACTGCCCAGACAGGAAAAGGAATTCAAATTTTCCCGGGGTGTGGCTGGTCAGAGCATCCGAGCTCGGACTGCTGTCCAGAGCGTCAACAGAGTGGTGCACTGTGGGATAGCTCCTGGAGCTATTAGCATCGATTTCCATCCACACCTAGCCTAATTCGATATGGCCATTTCGAATTTAGCGCTACTCCTCTCGTTGGGGAGGATTACAGAAATCGATTTAAAGAGAGCTCTATGTCGAACTAAATAGCCTCGTGGTGTGGACGGGTGCAGGGTTAATTCGATTTAACGGTGCTAAATTCGACATAAACGCCTAGTGCAGACCAGGCCTCAGACACTTCAGACAGCTGGAGTGTGGGTCGCTCCCCAGCATAGACTTGCTGCAGGAGGCACAGGGTTTGAAGCTGGAGGACAGGGACATACCCAGCCCCAGTGGCAAAGGGAGCCCCTCTATGCTAAGAGAGGGAGCTCTATCTACACCAATGCTATTTACATTACTACTAAAACTAAGACTAATAAACTAAGCTGAAGAGAAACCACTGAATAACACCTTGCTGAAGCAAGAGTTGTTCTAGCGGCTGTCACGGGGGGTAAGAAGGAATTGAGAGGCTGCAGGGCTGGCAGTGCCCCTTATAACAGCACATAAGCAAAGTGCATGGCACCAAAAGGCGCTAGAGCTGGCCTGACTGATATCACTATGGAAAAAAATTCTGGCGAATGTGCACACGGTGTGCACATACCTAATGTAGAACGGATATAATCACTTGAAGAACCTGCTTTTCATATTTAAATGAAATCTGTGATTCACCCATAATCCCGACTCTGGGAGCTGGGTCTTTATGGCCAAAGGAATACAAGACACTATCAAGGCCTTGAGAAATGGGCAGGGATAGGGGGGTTGCTAGTAAAATGGTGCCTGAGTCAGGAGGTGAAGTTCGGCAAATTGGTTATAGTCAACTTTGTAACTGTTAGGCAAATTAGACCTTTTCTGGGGCGGTTAGGGACTCCCTGTCAGAGCCAGAGACCTAGTAGGAGCTAGCTGTAACTGCTATGCACAGAAACAGTTGAGACAATTGTGGAAGAAACAAACTCCACTCTCAGGTTGGAAGCAACAAAATCAGAGACCGCTTTATTCAAGCAATTGCAAGGGAAGAATACAGCTGGCAGAGAGCATCCCTGCCTCAGTTTCTCCAAAGTACAAGCAAAATCACACAAGCATTTATACCTCTTTGTGACATGCATTAATTAAAAACATCTGCATTTTATTTAGACCATTTGCTATCTAGTCCAGTATTTACTCACTTTCTCTTCTCAAAACATCGTTCTCTCAAGGCTAGGTCACGCCGACTATTCTGCTGTTTTCCACTCGCTTCTGACGTGAGCCCGGCTTCTACAGGTCTCGCGATATTAGGCTAAGACTTAGCTCAACCGTTGCTCTGTTTCTTACACTTAAATGGCAACTTAAACGCTCTCTTTTCTTCCCTGCTTCCACACTAGTGAGTGCTATGCAAGCAGTTGCAGGCAGACACAGCCCAAGTGCAGCTGAACCCACAGGCAAGGGGTGTAGGGGGTAAGTTAGGAAAAGCAGCTCAGAAGGTCCGTCGACAGCCAAAACCACGAAACACCCGGAAGATGTGATGGATTCTATTTCTGACTCTGCTGTAAGTATCTGATGGCTCCTTACAGTATTTAGGTGGGGACAATTCATTCATATAATCCTTTAATGTGCTATTGGGCTGACCAGCCTTTGGACTAACAAAGGTCCTTTCAGTTAAAGTGTAGACTGGGGTGGGCAAACTTTTTGGCTCGAGGGTCACATCGGGGAATAAATTGTATGGCGTGCCATGAATGCTCACAAAATTGGGGTTGGGGTGTGGGAGGGGGTGCGGGCTCTGGGGTGGGGCTGGGGATGAGGAGTTTGGGGTGTAGGAGGGTGCTCTGGGCTGGGACAGAGGGGTTCGGAGGGCAGGAGGGGGATCAGGGCTGGGGCGTGGGGAGAGGCTCAGGGGTGCAGGCTCTGAGCGGCACTTACCTCAAGTGTGGTGCAGCCCTGACCCAGCACCCCGGCTGGAGCAGGGCCAAGCCGCTGGTGCGGCCCCCGACCCAGTGCCCCGTCCGGAGTGTCGGTGCAGTCCCAAGCTGCGTGGTGTGGCCCTGACCCAGCACTCCGGCTGGAGCGGGGCCGAGCCACATGGTGCATCCCCCGACCCAGCGCCCCAGCCGGGCCGAGCCGCGTGGTGCAGCTCACAGGCCGGTTTAAAATGGCCCGCAGGTCGTAGTTTACCTACCCCTGGTGTAGACTCATTGAACCTTATGGGGAAGGGATAAAGATTCCCAACAATGGCCAATACCAACGATCACCCAAGTTGGCCACAGGCTATTTACACATCAGCGGCTGAAGCGGCTCAGCTGGGCCATGCAGCTCAGGGCTTGGAAGCAGAAGGAATTTCAGATCGAAACTAAAAACTAAAAATCCAGCTGTCAAATGTTCAGAGGTCTGTGTCATGGGTGGCCAAACAGGGTGATCACACCGGGGAAGTGCTGTCTGGGATTAAAGCCTATGAAGTCTGTTATGTGCTTGATGTTTGTGCCCCCCCCCCCTCCAGCCCCCCTTCGTCTCATCCCTGGGTGGCATTGGAACCCCAGGGGGAGTGGTAGCTGGTACACACCAGGGGGCAGTTTAAGGGCAGGAACAGTCCCATGTCTGTTTAGATGCACTTTTCTTTCAATCAAACTGATGCAGAAGGCCCCCCGCTCCCAGTGCTGGGGATGATTCCCACCTGTGAACTGCAATCGGGACATTTCAAAGTGGAAGGCTACTCTAGGATCTTGTGCAATGATTTCTCCTGCTGTGTTCACCACCAAATGCCCCTTGGCCCAGGGAAATGTCCACAGGCCCATTTTCCAGTGGGGGGAAACAGAGAGAGAGGCAGCGTAAGTGACTTGGAAAAGGTTACATAGAAAATGCAGGGCAGAATGGGGAAAAGAGCTCTGCTCTCGATGGCAGCAGCTCTAAGTCTGAGCCAACAGAGCACAGAGCCTCACACAACAGACTTCAAATCGCTGACTTCAGGCCACCATACAATGGAGCTAACAATTCTCACCCACCTTTGTGAAAGACTTTGAGATATGTAGGCAACAGCGTGCTGTGCAAGTGCAATGGAGCGCCCTTAGCCACGTTCTCAGACATTAAGCCCAGAGAAGGTCAGTAACATGGCAGGGAGGTCACATCGCCCCACTGGGTGGCATCAGCTGTGAAGCCATGAGAACTGGGCTCTAGTCTTGGGGCTGACACTTATTTGGCATTTTCCTTCTCGATGTTCATAGTGAAAGGAGCTGTGTGACACTTTGGGGGTGTTGCCACTGACATCAGCAGGGCCAGGGATTGCACCCTTGGTCAGGTGTTGAACGACCACAATGTACTTCATACAATATCGCACCATTTCCAAAACACAAGCATTTAGAGCAAGGAGCAGAGCCTTTCAGGACAGCAGAAAGCTTGCACTGCCCATGTGAGGGGGATGGTCATGATTCAATCCAGACTTAAGATCTTAGGTGCCAGTTTGTGATATCTTACATGAGTCAAGTATGAGAGGGGTAGCCGTGTTAGTCTGGATCTGTAAAAAGCAACAAGAGAGTCCTGTGGCACCTTATAGACTAATAGATGTATTGGTTTTCACACCTCAACTGCCAGAAGAGGGCCTCATCCTCCCTGATCGAGCTGACCTCATTATCTCCAGACTGATTCTGGCCTGCATATTTATACCTGCCTCTGGAAATTTCCACCACGTGGGAATTCACCCACGAAAGCTTATGCTCCAATACATCTTACAGGAGTGACATTTTCAGAGGGGGTACCTGGCACTTACATGAAACTAGGCTCCTTCAAGGGGTCTCCTGTTGGGCCCCCTTCATCACTGTGAAGACTCTTGGCCAGTGCATTGTTGACCATGTGGCAGCAAACAGATTAGAATAGCCAGCACTATCCATTGCCTTGCTTTAAGCGCTGGGGGTTTTTATCAATGGAGGTCGGTGGCACTGTTGCAATTTAGCCATGTTAGCTAGTTTTTGGAATATAAAACGCGATGATTAAGGTGTCGATCCTGCAATAAGCCCTTTATGGAGCTGGGGCCCAAACACTATCGCAGTCTTGGGGGGAATCCAGTCTCAATGCAGAAAACCAGATAAAATTTCAGACAAAGTAGTTTTAGCTTTATATTCAGTACAAATGTTTATTTTTGCAATGAGAACCGCACAAAAAAACCTTTAGTATATAAGTGAAAACTCTATGAATTCCCTTCTACAAATGTCTAAAGTGTTTAATACAAGTCTCAAATTCACTGACAGAATTATTTGCCAAGCGTTCCGTGCAAAAAGTACAGTGGGATTGTACGTTTCTCTTATTCTTTTGTACAGGATTAAAGAGGAGGAGAAAATAACCAGGATTACATCATTTAGACTAGACTTCTATAGCAAGAAGATGCATTCTAATGTCCATAACTGTTAAATCATACACAAGGGGATGGGGTGGGGGAAAATTAAATAGTGTATCATCTGAATTACAACCCAATTATAAACACACACAGTAAAACAGGGAAAAAAACATGAGAATAGCAAAAAAAACCAAACCAAAACAAAAAAAACCACAACCACCTTTGGCAGAAAAAAACTGAAGGAATCATTTCTCCAGCTAAAGATACCACGTTATGGTCATCATTCGGCGACGTGTAAAAAACAAACAAAAAAAATGCACAGAATAGAACAAGAGTACAACTTAAAAAAATATTTAAAGTTACAGAGTATGTAGGTGCAACCTGTAAACGTTTCCAGATATTTGCAAACAATACAGAGGTGAGCAAGAAAGGGAAAGAAACAGACTACTGGATTAACCCACCAGTCTAAAAAATGCTACCGCTACTCCGAATTATTAACTACTGACGATAAAGGTTTGGCAAATTTCAAATGCAAAAAAGGGCTGAACATTAAAAAAAGGACTAATATCGCTATTGACTAGATACAGGGGGGTTTGTTCTTTGCATACATATAAATTATATAATATTTGTTTTCTTTATTTTACAACCTAGGGTGCTCTCTTAGAAGTTCCAGCACTTCCAATTGGTTTGTTTTCTTGTTTGCAATGTGGTGGATTTTATGTACAATTGCGATGAGTGTGTGTGTGGTCACTCTTACAGCGGATGTGCACTTAAAAATACCCGGAAACCCTGAGCTTAAAATTAAAGGAGGGAGGAGATGATCACCCAAAGTGCTTTCATAAGAAGAGGAGAGAGCGTGGAAAGAGGAATACTGCCCAAGAAGGGTGAGAGATGGAAGCAGCTCACCCCATGGTTCTGCGTGAGGTTCAAGAGACGTCGTTGGAAGAGGTTAGAGGAGAAGCCAAAGGTTCAGATTTCCCCCACTATGCACAACCAAAAAAAGATTGAAATCCAGAGGCAATTTACAGACTGTGACACAGGCCTGTTCTGCAGAGGATGCAGCTGAAGCCTTGGGAAAGGACTGTAAGAAGTGACTGTTACTAGCCCTCGGGACATGGGAATAGCACGTTCCCTACCTCTCTTCCATGCCCTACAGTGCCATGAGGTTTTGCTCCTGCCAATTCTTGGGGATCAGAGTAAAATCAAGCATATCCCCTATTCCCCTGCTCGGCACAGCACAGAGAATCTGCCCAAGCCAAGAGAGCCTGCCCACACTTTGCCTAACCTGAGGCCCCATCAACCATTTGCCAGCAACATAAGGGTGGCTCCTAATTTGCATAAAATGATGCCAGTTGTGTCCATTATCATCATGGGTGGGGGGCCTTGGCAGCTCACAAGAATACTACAAGTCCCAGCATGCAATGATCTTGGCCAGGCCACTAGCATGAGCACAGGATACTGGGACCTTTCAGATTGCAGTTGTATTTTAAAGTTAAGGGCAGCCACCACTTGTTGATCCACACTGGCACATCTCATCTAAACAAACCCACTGAGCTCTGAGGCTAAGCTGCAGCCAGTCACTGGTCTGGCCTGGGCTCTGCCAAGCAAGGAGAACAGGGATGCTGCTCTTTTGGGTTTCTCTTTGCAACAGCAGCAGGATCAGCTGCTAATGAAGTCCCCTGGTGCAGGTTCTCCCAGACAAAGGAAATCAGGACTTTTCCAGTAGAGACACCAAGGGGCTCTAATGAGACAGGCAGTTCACTGGGATTATTTCCTGAAATAGCCAACAGAAAAGTGGGGCTCTACATTCCCAAGCACAGACAGATCCTCACCTGATGCAGTTAATAAGCTCCCTGTGATAATTAGATAGAATCAAGAACTATTCCTCATGCCATCACCAGACAAATCCTGCACTCTGCTTCTCTGGTCTTGCCTGTGACTATGGATAGCACAGTGGGGAGGCCAGAGATTAAGAGCTACGGAGATGAGGGACTTGAATGTCCTGACCATTCTCTTGGTCAGTACAAGTTTCGATCGGGAGGAGCCTGTCAGGTTTGACTGAGTGTTGTTTCATTAGAGTGGGGGGTAGGGGATGGACTTGGGCAGGTTTATGGGATGGATTTCTAGACTTTCTTGCAGCCTCCCCACTACCCCAGCCGGCTCACACATCACTAGGTCGATCATGTTAGCTAAGAGAAACTTAACAGGCTGATTTCTTTTAAACTTATTCCCCTCCCCACTGGCAGCAGAGAGCTATAAGGGATGACAAGAAAGTAGCTTAGAAAACACTGAAGTCAGCTTATGGCAGACGGTCAAACCCTACAACCTGAGGCTGCTATTTCAACGCTTGCTTGGTCACGGAGACAATAGCAAAGTGGAGTTTATCCATACTAGTGCCGGCTAATCTGTCCCCTGTCCTGACTGGATCTTCCCAGGGATAGCTGCACCCAGTTCTCACACTGAACTAGGTCTGGAATGTGAAGAGAAGGCCCTCCCACCCCGTCATCCAACCCCCACATTCAAACCTCAGAAAGCAAGTATCAATGGAAGCCATCAGCTCTCAAAATGAATAGCTTGGCCAAGGCTTGGAGAATCCCAGCTCTTGCTCAGTGGGACAAACGTCACCTCTGGAGTTAGTCAGGCTCTTGTGCTTGCTTTACATAGTGTCAGCTACGTCTGCATCACAATCTCAGAAACTGGGAAGGGACTGCGCTGGTTGTCTGAGACGCTGTGGGTGTCAGTGCTTGGGGTCCTGATGCGCCCTCTGGGTGAGAGAGGGGGGCCAACAGCAGGATGAAGCCTTCACACAAGTTCAGCCTCACTACACCTTGTCCAGGATTGTGTTGCTTTAGCATGGCAGCTCTCCTAGCCCTCGTTTAGGAGGGAAAATGCACACTGGCTACCTAGGACAAGCTTCCCCTCAGGATGGGGACAGGAGCGTGAGAACTCCTTCCTTTCCCCTAGAGCACAGTCAGGAGATAGGGACAACCTTTCCTCAACAATCCTCACCCCTTTAAACAACTTAATCACAAATAGGATTCAAAGAAATGTCAGTACGACACCATCTTTTAAAAAAAAAGAGATGAGTTTATTCCATGATCAGTACAGACCAAATGCATATTCACCGTATTAAAGTAAAACCAATCAATTACTCCAGCGCTCACCCCATACTGACACACCAGTATTGTACTGTATAGTGGGTATTTATGGCACATAACGTTTTAACAGTTCATAGAATAAAATTAAAAGAACACTGAAGGCGCATGGGAAAGCGCCTGCTGCTAGTGAGTGAGATTTGATAGGTGGTGGAAGGAGCCTTTCCAAAACTGCCGCCTCCTCTTGCCCTCCTCTCCGCCACTTCTTTTAGGTATAAAAACTTTTTTTTTTTAATCATATTTTATGACATTTAAAAAAAACCAAAATGCAGCTTTCTGGTTTTACAGTTAAAAATATAGACTAAAAGTTTGAAACTGAGCAAAATATAAGCAGTGTTTTTACACCGAGTTTGGTGGCCCACCAAAACCCTCAAACAAATATATGCCAACTATAGTCACTATACAATACAGCCACAGTCAAACACTAGTGACAGGGTGGTAGCTTCCCCTGGTGTTACTGGTTTCTCCACTCCACTCTATAACAAAGAGACAATTAATACCCAGTCAAGAGCTGAGCAGTAACAAACTGCCTGGAGGAAAAAAACAGACTGAAAGAAACTGACTTTGGTTGGTAGTCTAGCTCCAATTCCCGGACCTCCACACAATGCTAAAACAAAAACCTCACTCAAATGGCCAGTTACACTTGACACCTCCACTGTACTATTCCCTTTTTCACAAGCGAACACTTACAGAGAATGGCTCCCAGCTAAAGGCTTGTGGGAAGTTAAGTTAAAGGCAAAGCCAGTGATGAAAGGACCAGACACAGCTTGTGTATTTTCCCAGCTGGACCCCAGGGCTCCCATTCTTGCCAGGATACTCCCATAGGCAGCCTCTCAGTGAAGAGCATCTCTTGCTGTCATGACACAGCACTGTTTATTCATAGATATTCTGTAACTTAGAACCTTTATGGATAGAAAAGGTGTGAAGAACATGAAGTCCTGGATATACTGTGAATACGTTTGGCATAGAGAATGTCGAGTGATCAGGGCACCCTTCCCAGCAGCTGCATGTCCAATCAAACCTAGTACGTAGTTGGCTTGTCTTGGTCAGTCTTTCTTCAGTGTGTGAGGGGGGGCAAAAGTCAAACTGTAAGGCAGACTCTGCTGATCCTTCGGAGGCCTCGACTGAAAGATCTGCAATGGTCAGACATGCAGAAGGGCTGCAGGAATGCTCCCCCTCCCAGCCGCCATTAACACTATGGAGAGTCAAAGATTCGCCGGGAAATTAAAGAGTCAGGAGAAGAAAACCAGGCGCTATTAGAAAAGATTCTCTTCGAATATTGCCAACAAATCGCTCTGGAAATTCATGTCGATAGTAGCTGCCATCTGAAGGGGGAGAGGAGATAGGAGAATTACAAAGGCTGCAGGATTGATGCTTACAGGAGCACATTGCAGGGATGCTGCACTTGACTCAATGGGTGGCATTAGGGGCCAGGGATTTTGCTGGGCTACCTAAACTTTTTACTGGTATAATCTAGTATTTTTGCCCTATAAAAGTGGACCTAAGCCTCCTGGCACAGTTGTCTGCCAATCTGTTCAAGTTGGGAGTCTTCACTCAGTTCACCAAGGGATCAGCATCCCAGCAAAAGCACTCTGGCCTGCTTGTAACCCCTGGCCGATAAACCCAGCGTTAAATTAAACTGCAGAGTGATGCTCTGTCACTCAGCTCACTGCCTGAACATCTGCCTCAAATTCCCCCCCCCCCAGTGGGCCCAATATCTTCCCCCCCCCCACCCCTCCCCCACCCCCCACTCACCGCCTCTCTGCGCCTTCGCTCCTGCTCCCGTTTTCTGGCCATCTCTCTCTGCTGATCCAGCATAGACTGAGAGGACTGTGGCTGAGAGCTCTGTGCTTGGGGCGCAGAGGCTGCAGCTGACACCTGCTGCTGCTGCTGCTGCTGCTCCTGGCGTCTTCGGACTTCTTCCTGAACTCTGCGAGCTTGCTCCAGGGCATCCTCATCATCACGACTCCTGCCAAGACCCAAAAGTGTCATTAGAATGGTGGGGCGCTTTGTGCAAACCCATAAGGCATAGAAGTTTCTTAAACAGCTCTATGGGGGTATTGCTGGGTCCTTCTTCCACCCATGGGCTGGCTCATCATTGCTGTGATGAAGGACTATTTGAGGAAACACCATTCTAGAGTGGGAAGGGAGGTCTCAGATTTGGCTGTTTCAAACTTGTTCCTAGTGTGACCCGTATCTTAGATTTCAGAGTAGCAGCCGTGTTAGTCTGTATCAGCAAAAAGAACAGGAGTACTTGTGGCACCTTAGAGCGTCTCATGGATGCCTCCCCTCTGTGATCCTATAACCTTCCTGTGGGAACTCCAGCAATCACTGACATAGTGAAGTCTCTCAGGAAAGGACTCAATGTATTACATTTTTAATGCCAGGTAGCAACTGGAAACGAGGAAGAGCAGCCAGCACCATGTGTCCAGCCATCTCCCCCAGCAAGTGCTCCCTGGGGATCCCAGTTGGAGAATGGGCAGCTAAGGGGTTTCTCCCTGTGGAGCTTGTTGCATAGTCAAGCCACCCATTTTGCAACACCCACACTGTGGAATGGGAAGTGCTTAGCGCATCAAGAGATTCTTGCTCATGTTGCTTCTTGCTTAACAGTACAGTTAGTCAGCTTGAGAAGGAGGAAACCGCAGCTGTTATCCAGCTGGCACACCCAGATACCTCAGTGGTATGAACTGTGAACAGAGTATGATGCTGGAACTCTACAACTTGCACTGGCTCCTGCGTGGGCAAGGAGCCCACCTCCTCGTGAGCCCACCATGGAAGTGGTGGCTATATTACACACATTGATTATGTTCAGAGTTCCTGCACTGCAGCATGTAAGTGCTGCCACGCGTCTAGGCTAACAGAGCCCAGGTACAACCCAAGGCAGCTAGAGAAAAGGTGGCCTGGACAACAGGGCCATGTCTGGTATACCCCTCAAAAGGGCAGTGGAGACAGCTTTACCCTCACTGTCTTCTGGTTGATCATGCTGAAAAACCTGTCTTTTCCCAAAGAATCAGCAGTGGCTCCAAGGCACCAAGCTGACAAGTGAAGCAAAAAGCAGAAGTGACTGTCCCCCATGGGGACATAACCCCATTCACAGCACCTCGGTACCCTGGGGAGACAAGCTTTAGGAGCAATGAAATACAGATGTGCAGGCCTCTCACCTCATCCTTTCCTGCTCCCGCCTCAGCCGCTCCTTCTCCTTTTCCACCTGTTCTGCCTGAGCTTTGAGCGCCTTCTCCCGCTCCTCCTTCTCCCGCGCTGCCCTCTTGAAATGCTCAAAGCTATCGCTGGAGGACTTTGCTGTGGAGGATGGAGTCGTGAGGGGTTTCTGGACCAAGCTTGCCCACGAGCCCATGTTCTTTATTTTCAGATCCTGTGAAGTCAAGAAGGCAGCATTAGTTTTGAACTGGGCCATAGCTAGCAGACAAAGCCTCCCAGCTAATGTTAACAGCACACAGAAGCATGAGTCTGGCATGAACCTTAGTGCTAGGCATTATGGTTAAGTTCAGAGAGTCACAGTAAGAGGCCACAGAACTCCCCCAAAATCATTTGCTGAAGGGAACCTTCAGCACTTGTGACCTGTTTCAATCCAGCACAGACTGATAGTTACTGAAAGAGGAGGTTACTTACCTATAACTGGGAGTTCTTCGAGATGTGTGGTCCATATTTGTATTCCACTGAGGGGTTACGCATGCGAACCATGCGCCTGCAATCAGAGCTTTTGAAAGTAGTGTGCATTGGTCTGTGCATGCGCTCTGGTTCACCTTGCGCTTCCAGCCGAGGTGATAAAGGGGGAGTCGAACCGGACCGTGTCGCCAGATCCTTCTCCAACACGAATCAGACAGATGCGTAGCAGAGAGGAAGGAGGGTGGGAAGTGGAATACACATAGGGACTACGAATCTCAAAGAACCTCCAATTACATGCAAGTAACCACCTCTTCTTCGAGTGATGATCCCTACTATTCCACTGGTGGTGATTAACAAGCAGTACCTAAGTCGGAAGAGGGTGCAAGGATGAGGAAGGAATGGTTGTGTGGAGAACTGCCATCCAAAGGAGGCATCTGCCACTGAGTCCTGCACTAAGACAGTGTGCTGCAAAGGTGTGTAAGAACTCCCCGTGGCCGCTCTACATTGTCCTTAACTGAAGGGAGTCCATGGTCAAAGCCTGAGCTCTCGTGGAGTTAGCCTGCACCCCTGTGGGGATAGGTAGGCCTGACAGTTGGTAGCAGAGTGAAATGCAACCCGAAATCCATTTAGAGATCCTCTAGGTGGAGATGGCTCGCCCCGAGTCTTTCTGCTACTGCAACATATACAGCCTAGGGGAGTTCCTGATTGGTTTTGTTCTCTGCAAGCAACAGGCCAGAGCTCGTCAGACATTGAGGGAATGGAGTTGATGTTCCTCTGCAGATGCGTGTGGTTTCAGGAAGAAAATAGGTAAGTGAATAGATTGATTAATGTGAAGCTGGGAGACCACCTTTGGTAAAAAGCTGGGGTGTAGATGTAGGGAAATGATCCTTCTCTAACACTATAAAAGGCGGGTCCTCTATCATAGCTTCAAGTTCACCAACCCTTCTCGCAGAAGTGATAGCAACAAGGAAAGCAACTTTCATGGAAAGGAGGGACAGAGCACAATGGTAACAGTTCAAAGTGTGGTTTCGTTAGCATGGAGAGAACTAGATTCAGGTAACCATTGGGGTGTGATCATTTGGATGGGAGAGGTTGTGATGAGGCCTTTCCAAAACCTAGTGGTTAGTGGGCGTGTAAAGACAGTGCAATCTTCCACTGGGCAGTAGAACGCGCTAATCGCTGCCAGGTGGACTCTCAAAGAGTTGAGACAAAACCTGATGACTTCAAGGACAGAACATAATCCAGGATCAGGGGGATCCCCCATCAGTTCAGGCAGAAATACTTTTTGTTAGACCCAAGATGAGAAACGTTTCCATTTGGCTCGGTAACATTGCCTAGTGGAGTCCTTCCTGCTGCTGGAGAGGATGTCTTGCACAGCAGGAGAGCACGTGGAGGCTAAAGCAAATGGCCATCCAAATACCATGTTCTGAGGTGGAGCGCATGTGGATTGGGATGCCTGATCTCGCTGTTGTACTGGGTCAGGAGATCGGGGAAGTTGTGGAGGGGAATTGGTGGGCAGAAGGACATGTGGAGGAGATTGGGAAACTGGAATTGCGTGGGCCAACAGGGTGCGATCAGAATGACCATTGCGCTGTCTTGTTAGATCTTGTGCAGTACCTGAGGCAGGAGAGGTAGAGGAGGGAAGGCGTAGTTGATTTGGTCTGACCAAGGGAGCAGGAGAGCATCACCCTGAGAGTGGTGACCGAGGCCTCCTCTGGAGCAGTATGTGGTACATTTGCTGTTAGTTTGTGATGTGAATAGGTCTCTGGTCAGGGTCCTCCATCAGGTGAAGATGCTGTGTACTACTGAATTGTGAAGTTCCCTCTCGTGGGAATTGCAAAACGTCTGCTGATCGAGTCCGAGACTAAATTCTGTGTCCCTGGATGACAGCTTGCAGACAAGAGAATCTGGTGATTGATGAACCAATTGCAGAGATTGTGCATAGAGCGGCCCATCATGTTCCTGTTTGTTGATATAGGAAATGGCAGTAGTGTTGTCTGACATGAGGAGACCATGATGGGAGTGAATAAACAGAAGAAAGGATTGGCATGCCTTTCTTACAGCTCAGAGTTCCAGGATATTTATGTACATCCTGGATTCTCGGGGAGACCACGTGGCCTGTGCTCATCCATGTGGGCTCTTCAACCTATCGGGGATGCATTGGTGATGATCATCTTGTCTGGTAGGAGGGAAGGAAGGGAACCCGCACGCATATATGACGTGGCTCTGACCACCATCGGAGGGATGACAGCATGAAATCCAGGGAGTGATGATTTGGTGAGTAAACGTACTGAAGCCACGTCTCAAGGCAGCAAAGGTGGAGTTGTGCAAATGGGTCACACATGTACACAAAAACCACGTGGCCCAGGAGGGACAGGCAAGTCCTGGCTGGTACATAATGATTGCTCATGATGTAAGTTATGGCATCACTAACTGTCTAGAACCTGTCTTTCAGTAAGTAGGCCCATACTGTGTCCGAACTGATGATAGCTCCTGTGAAGTCCAGAGACTGTGTGGGGTCTAGGATTGGATTTCTCGACATTGATGTGGACTCCAAGGTGTAGCGGGGTGAACGCCCGCTCCAGCCCTGAAGGGGTTGGAAAAGCCCTGCAGAGGGCTGGGGCTGGGTAAAGGAGCAAAACCCCGGCTGATTGGGGAAGTGGCTGCAGCTGGGGCCACGCCCCAAACTGAGCCACTCAGCCTTATAAGAAGGCCAGGGTAGCCAGAGCTGAAGAGTCTCCCTCTGACTGCAGAGAGAGACAGGCCTGGCTGCAGGGAGCTCACCCGGGGACCTAGAGTGAGGCAGGGCTGGGGAAAGGCCTTGGGGGCTGGGAAGCCCTAGGCCAGCAACTCCCCAGGCTGCAGGACCTGGTCCTAGGCCCATATAGGTATTGGGGTTGCAGAGGGGCAACCTGAGGGTGGGTAAAGGCAGACAGTCCAAACCCTTTGTTGCCTGTAATGGTTGGCCGATAGACTGCAGTCTGCCCCAGGGCGCGGGGGCTAGATGGTGACTGGCAGTAGCCATGACTGAGGCGACATTGGGATAGGGGGTGGGGAGACCCAGAGAGAGAGAGTGGGGTACTGCCAGGGGGGCAGCACCCAAGCCAAGGGCACTGGGGTCCGGGAGGGATACGGGGGCCAACAACAGGTGGGACACCAGGCCTGCAGAGGGCGCTCCGGATGCTGGTGAGCTAATTCCCGAGACGATCAGTAGGAGGCGCCGCAGGCGTGAGTCCAGGCCTGATTACACAAGGGATGAAAGGAAGTTGAGCAACATGGAGGTTGCTTCTTGCCTGGATCGTGCAATTAGAAGCCAATCTAATGTCTGACATAGGCCGCAAAGATGGAAAAAACTTTGGCGAAGACTCGGAGTGGTGGCTATTCTGAAGGGGAGCACCCTGTACTGGAAATAGTGGGTGCTCACTATGAATCTCAGGAAATGTCTGTGGGACGGATGGATATCAATGTGAAAATAAGCAACTTTCATATCGAGAACCGTAAACCACATGCCCTTTTCTATGGATAGGATAATCGTTGCCAGCATGACCATATAAAACTTGAGCTTGTGAATGAACCGACAGATGTCGGAGATTGAGGATTGGTCTCCACCTGCCTTTCTTCTTGGGTATCAAGAAGTAAGTTGAGCAAAACCCTGTTCCATGGTATTCTGTGTGTGTGTGTGTGTTCTACTGCTCCCTGTTGTAATAAGGAGTTCACCATTTGGGTGAGAATGCTGTTGTGAGGGCAGTCCTGAAGAGGGACAGGGAGGGGGGGTCTCGGAGGAGGTAATTAAATGAACTCGATCACATAGCCCTGGTGGATGATGTTCAACACTCATTTGTCTATTATCATCACACTCCAACTGTGGGAAAAGAGTGCTAAATGACCCCCAAGGGGGGGGGGGGGGTGGTTGTGAGGTGGCAGGCATAGTTGTTGGCAGCTCTGGGGCTCGCCTCAGAAATACTTCTTGGTTGGAGGTTGTAGCTGTGATGTTGAAGCTTGCAAAGGAGGCCCAGGAGGGGGCAAGATAGCTGAGTCTTTTGATGCTTCCTTGGAGGCTCAGGGGGTCTTTGAAGGCAAAATTGTGGGGACCTATAGCACTGGTGGAATTTGAGCTTGGGGGCAGGAGCATAGATGCCCAGTGAGCGAAGGGTGGCTCTGGAGTCCTTGAGGGAATGCAGCGATTTATCTGTCTTTTGGTTAAAAGGATGGGATTCACCAAAAGCGAGGTCTTCAACAGTGTTCTGTACCTCCCTCGGGAAAGGACAGTTACCTGTTCCGTAAATGGCGTTCGAGATGTGTTGCTCATGTCTATTCCACAGTAGGTGTGCGTGCTCGCCATGTGCACCAGTGCCGAAAGTTTTTCCCTCAGCAGTACCCGTAGGGGGAGCGCTGCTGCGACCCCTGGAGTGGCGCCTCTATAGCGCTATAAGGGGGGAGCCGCGTGCTCCCCCCACCCTCAGTTCCTTCTTGCCGGACCAACTCCAACAGAGGGGAAGGAGGGCGGGATGTGGAATAGATATGAGCAACACATCTCGAAGAATGCCAGTTACGGAACAGGTAACTGTCCTTTCTTCTTCAAGTGCTTGCTCATGTGTATTTCACAGTAGCTGATTGCAAGCTACGTCTGATGGAGGTGGGTAGGAGTTCAGATTCCCTGGCTGAAGCACAGCTCTACCGAAAACAGCGTCATCCCTGGTGTGGGAGATGATCGCATAGTGCGATGTGAACGTGTGTACTGAGGACCAGGTAGCGCCTCTACTGATGTCCTGGATAGGGACATGGGCTACAAAGGCCGCCGCCGAGGCCTGAACCCTTGTCGAGTGAGCCCTTACGATAGGTGGTGCGGGAACCCCTGCTAGGTCGTAGCATGTGTGGATGCATGATGTAATCCACCGGGAAAGCCTCTGGATGGAGATCAGTTGACCCCTCATGCGCTCGACTGAAGCAACAAAGCGTTGCGAAGAGCTGCGGAACGGCTTAGTCCGATCCAGACTCTGTGCACATCGAGCGTATGAAGGCGACGTTCCTCGTTACAGGCATGAGGTTTGGGGCAGAGGATATGCAGGAAGATGTCCTGGCCCATGGGAAAAGCGGAGACTACCTTAGGGAGGAATGCCGGGTGTGGGCGGAGCTGAACCTTGTCCTTGTGAAAGACTGTGTAAGGGGGGGGTCGCAGGTCAGGGCCCCGAGCTCCGAGACCCGCCAGGCTGACGTGATGGCCCTGAGGAAGGCCACCTTCCATGAAAGGTGAGACCATGAGCATGTGGCCAGGGGTTCGAACGGGGGCCCTGTGAGGCGGGATAACACTAAATTTAGATCCCACTGAGGGACAGGGGTTCTAGCATAAGGAAAGGACCGATCTAGCCCTTTGAGGAAACGCCCAGTCATGGCATGGGAGAAAACGGAGCAGCCCTGGACCGGCAGATGGAACGCCGAAATAGCCGCCAGGTGCACCCTGACTGAGGAAGGGGCCAGGCCTTGAGTTCTAAGGTGAAGAAGGTACTCAAGGATACGTTGGAGCGGGGCAGACATTGGGGAAGTACCCTGCTCGCCCGCCCGCCCACCTGGAGAACCTGGACCACTTCGTCAGGTAGGCTCGGCACGTGGATGGCTTTCTACTTTCGAGGAGGACACGCCTGACCCCTTCCGAACACCTTCTCTCCTCCGCATCTAGCCAATGATCAGCCACGCTGTCAAATGGAGGGTGGCCAGATTGGGGTGGAGGCAGCGGCCCTGGTCCTGGGAGAGTAGGTCCGGGCGGAGAGGCCATGAGCAAGCCCAGGAGGGTCCTGTACCAATGTTGCTGGGACCAAACTGGGGCGATCAGGAGGACGTGCGCCTTGTCCGTTTTCACTTTCTCCAGTACCTTGCCAATGAGGGGAAACAGGGGAAAGGCGTAAAGGCGCAGCGAGCAGCGGCACCCAGGAGCCGGCAAACAGGGCTGCTAACAGGGGAGTTTAAGTGGGAGTTTACAGGGGGAGGTGGAAGGGGAGGCAGGGGGCGCGGTGTGTGGTGTGCTCTGTTTCCCCAGAAGCGGAGGGCAGAGACCATAGCAGCCATGAGCCAAGCAGCGGGGGACACAATGCAGATGATTGCATGTGGCGGCTGCGGTATGTACATGGTTCTGGCAGGGGTGCCTGAACAAAGGTATGTCTGTATGAAATGCCGCCTAATAGACCTGCTAGAGGAAAAGATTAGAGGGCTGCAGATGCAGGTAGATACTCTGGTAGAGTTCAGAAGGGGATTCGAGCAGCTAATGGAGCAGAAGCAGGGTGTGGCAGAAGGGGAATGCTCAGGGGTGCAGGTGGAAGCGGGGGCCATGGTCTGTGAGGGGGGAATGTCGGGGGGAGAACAAGAGCAGTGGAAGCATGTGACCGTGAGAAGCAGGCCAAGAAAAAGGAGGGCTAGTGAGGGGGAATTAGAACTCAGGAACAGGTTTGGGTAACGAGGAGGGGACACAGCTGGTGGTAACTGATGGTGGGAGGCAGAGGAAGAAAAGAAGAGCGACTAGTCCGATAGAGAGAGGGGAAGAGTTGATGGAGACAGCGCCAGTACTCGGCCCAGGGAGGTCACAGGATGGCACTAGGGGGACTATAGGAGAAAATAGAAAGAGACAGCAGTTACGACTACAGGGAACAGGGGATAGATTTGTAGATCGTACTGTCACCAGGCAAAGGCAGGTTTATGAGATTGGAGACTCCTTACTGAGGAGGATAGACAGGCCTGTGACCAGAGCGGACCCAGAAAACAGAAGGGCGTGCTGTCTGCCGGGCGCTAAGATACGGGATGTGGACCTGCGGTTGAAAAGGATCCTAAAAGGAGCGGGTAAGAACCCCTTGATCGTCCTCCACGTAGGAACAAATGACACGGCTAGGTTCTCGCTAGAGAGAATCAAGGTAGATTATGCCAGACTGGGGAAGACACTTAAGGAAGCTGAGGCTCAGATTATCTTCAGTGGGATTCTGCCTGTTCCTAGAGAAGGACAGCAGAGGGCTGACAGCATTGTGAGGATAAATAGCTGGCTAAGGGAGTGGGGTTATAAGGAGGGCTTTGGGATGTATGGCCACTGGGAGGCTTTCGGGGACAGACAGCTGTTCTCGCGGGATGGACTTCACCTGAGTAGGGAAGGAAATAGACTTCTGGGAGGGAGGCTGGCTTATCTCATCAAAAGGGCTTTAAACTAGAAATTTGGGGGAGACGGTTGGGAGATGTCCAGTTAATCTCCACGCTTGAGTCCAACACTGAAAAGGAGTGTGAAAAGATAAGCACAGATATAGGTAGGGGTACGGGATTGGACACAAGAAAGAGGGGGCAGAGGGACAGTATGGGGTCCGTACCAAATTGCATAAGTAATGCGAGAAAGGATAGACAGCATACGGTAAGATGTTTATACACCAATGCGAGAAGCCTAGGTAACAAAATGGAGGAATTGGAGCTCCTGGTCCGAGAAATGAAACCTGATATCGTGGGAATAACCGAAACGTGGTGGAACTGTAGTCATGACTGGAGTACAGGTATGGAAGGGTATGTGCTGTTTAGGAATGACCGGAAAAAAGGTAAAGGTGGGGGAGTGGCATTGTATGTCAATAATGAGGTAAAATGCAAAGAAATAATAAGTGATGGAATGGATAAGACAGAGTCTGTCTGGGCAATAATTACACTGGGTAAAAGAACTACTAGAGCCTCCCCTGAGATAGTGCTTGGGGTGTGCTATAGACCACCGGGATCTAGCCTGGATGAGGACGGAGAACTATTTAATGTTTTTAGGGAAGTAAAAACTAATAAGAACTGTGTAATCATGGGGGACTTTAACTTCCCAGATATAGATTGGGGAACAAATGCTAGTAACAATAATAGGGCTCAGATGTTCCTAGACGTGCTAGCAGATGAATTCCTTCATCAAGTAGTAACTGAACCGACGAGGGGGGATGCAATTTTAGATTTGGTGCTGGTGAGTAGTGAGGACCTCGTTGAGGAAATGGTTGTAGGGGACAACCTTGGCTCGAGTGACCATGAGCTAATTCGGTTTAAACTAAATGGAAGGTTTAACAGAAATAAAACTCTGACTAAGGTTTACGATTTTAAAAAGGCCAACTTTAATAAATTAAAGCAACTACTTAGGGAAGTGCATTGGGATAACATACTTAGGGATCTAAAGGCAGATGATGCCTGGAATTATTTCAAATTGAAGTTGCATGAGCTGTCCGAGGCCTGTATACCAAGAAAGGGAAAACGATTAGTAGGCAGGAGATTTAGACCTAGCTGGATGAGTGGGCATCTCAAAGGGGCAATTAAGAAAAAACAGAAAGCATACAAAGAATGGAAGAGGGGAGGGATCAGCAAGGAAACCTACCTTATTGAGGTCCGAGCATGTAGGGATGCAGTGAGAAAGGCCAAAAGCCGTGTAGAGTTGGACCTTGCGAGGGGAATTAAATCAAATAGTAAGAGGTTTTATAGCCATATAAATAGGAAGAAAACAAAGAAAGAGGAAGTGGGACCGCTGAAGAATGTAGATGGAGTGGAGATTAAGGATAATCTAGGCATGGCACAATATCTAAATGAATATTTTGCATCAGTCTTTAATAAGGCTAATGAAGGTCTTAGGAATAGAGGGAGCAGGACAGAGGGGAATAAAGAAGGAGGGAATGACATTACAGTATTAGAGGTGGAAGCTAAACTTCAGCAGCTAAACGGGACCAAATCGGGTGGACCGGATGATCTTCATCCTAGAATATTGAAGGAAGTGGCGCAAGAAATTGCAAGTCCCTTAGCGATAATTTTTAATGAATCTGTAAACTCGGGGGTGGTACCGTTGGACTGGAAAATAGCTAACGTGGTTCCTATTTTCAAGAAGGGGAATAAAAGTGACCCGGGTAATTACAGGCCTGTTAGTTTAACATCTGTAGTATGCAAGGTCTTGGAAAAAATTTTGAAGGAGAAAGTAGTTAAGGGCCTTGAGTTGAATGGTAATTGGGACAAATTACAACATGGGTTTACGAAAGGTAGATCGTGCCAAACCAACCTGATCTCCTTCTTTGAGAAAGTAACAGACCTTCTAGATAAAGGGAATGCGGTGGATCTAATATACCTCGATTTTAGTAAAGCGTTTGATACGGTACCGCATGAGGAATTATTGGTTAAACTAGAAAAGATGGGGATCGATATGAAAATCCAGAGGTGGATAAAGAACTGGTTAAAGGGGAGACTGCAGCGGGTAGTACTGAAAGGGGAACTGTCAGGTTGGAGGGAGGTCACCAGTGGGGTTCCTCAAGGTTCGGTTTTGGGTCCGATTTTATTTAATCTATTTATTACTGACCTCGGAACCGAATGTAGGAGTGGGCTGATAAAGTTTGCGGATGACACAAAGTTGGGAGGTATTGCTAATTCGGAGAAGGATCGGGATATTCTGCAGGGAGACTTAGATGACCTTGTAAATTGGAGTAATAATAATAGGATGAGATTTAATAGTGAGAAGTGTAAGCTGATGCTTTTAGGGATGACTAACAAGAATTTTAGTTACAAGCTGGGGACGCATCGGTTAGAAGTGACGGAGGAGGAGAAGGACCTCGGAGTCCTGGTTGATCGCAGGATGACTATGAGCCGGCAATGTGACGCGGCTGTTAAAAAAGCTAATGCGATCTTGGGATGCATTAGGCGAGGTATTTCTAGTAGGGGCAAGGAGGTGCTCCTTCCGTTATACAAGGCGCTGGTGAGACCTCATTTGGAGTACTGTGTGCAGTTCTGGTCTCCGATGTTTAAAAAGGATGAATTCAAACTGGAACAGGTACAGAGAAGGGCCACTAGGATGATCCGAGGAATGGAAAACCTTTCCTATGAAAGGAGACTTGAGGAGCTCGGTTTGTTTAGCCTAATCAAAAGAAGGCTGAGGGGGGATATGATTGCTCTCTTTAAATACATCAAAGGGATAAATACCAGGGAGGGAGAGGAATTATTTCAGCTCAGTACTAATGTGGACACGAGAACGAATGGATATAAACTGGCCGTGGGGAAGTTTAGGCTTGAAATTAGACGAAGGTTTCTAACCGTCAGAGGGGTGAAATTCTGGAACAGCCTTCCGAGGGAAACGGTGGGGGCGAAAGACCTCTCTGGCTTCAAGATTAGGCTAGATAAGTTTATGGAGGGAATGGTTTAATGGGATAACGTGATTTTAGTCAATTAGGTAATAAAGTGCCATCGCTGGTAAAATGTGGGTCTGGCTAGAGAATCTTGCCTGTATGCTCGGGGTTCTACTGATCGCCATATTTGGGGTCGGGAAGGAATTTTCCTCCAGGGTAGATTGGCAGAGGCCCTGGAGGTTTTTCGCCTTCCTCCGCAGCATAGGGCAGGGGTCGCAAGCTGGAGGATTCTCTGCGACTTGAAGTCTTTACATCACGATCTGGAGACTTCAACAGCTGAGTTAAGGGAAAGTGGGTGGGTCAGCTTTTGTGGCCTGCATCATGCGGGAGGTCAGACTAGATGACCATAATGGTCCCTTCTGACCTTTAAGTCTATGAGTTGACCCGACCATGACAGGAGAAAGGCATCTGAGATCGCGTTCCTCCCCACGCCCCCTCTGGAACAGAACCTGTGGCAACGCCGGTTCTGTCAATACCGAGAGGATCTTGTCCAGTTTGTCCCAGGCCTGGGAGAACTCTGAGGCCAACCAGAGTTGGAGGGGCCTCAGCCGAAGCCTGGCGTGGCGGACCACGTACGTGCACGCCGCCATGTGGCCCAGGAGCTGCAGGCATGCCCTGGCTGTGGTGACGGGGAACTCCGTGACTGAGGCTATAAGTCCCTTCAGGGTCTGGAACCTGTCCAGGGGAAGGGAGGCTGTGGCCTTGGAGGCATCCAGGAGAGTACCTATGAATTCTATGCGCTGCACCGGAACCAATGTTGACTTGGCCTCGTTTATTAGGAGGCCTAGGTTGGCACACGTAGCCAAGAGCAGGTCCACGTGGTTCTGTACCTGGGACTGCAAGCTGCCCTTGAGCAGCCAGTTGTCGAATAGGGGAATATCTGTACCCCTCGGCCGCCACTACCGCCATACACTTTGTGAATACCCTGGGCGCGGTGGACAGGCCAAACGGGAGGACCATAAATTGGTAGTGGTCCTGTCCCACTAGGAAACGGAGGAAGCGTCTGTGCCCCTCGAATATATGGATATGGAAGTATGCGTCCTGAAGATCCAGGGCCGCATACCAATTGCCAGGGTCCAGAGTAGGTATGATACATGCCAGAGAGACTATGCGGAACTGGCATTTTGCCATGAACTGATTGAGGTCTCGCAGATCCAGGATGGGCCTGAGCCCCCCTTTCGCCTTGGGGATCAGGAAGTAACGGGAGCAAAACCCTTTCCCCCGGAACTCCCACAGAACCTTCTCCACATCTCCCAAGCTGAGGAGCCGATCCACTTCCTGCTGTAGCGGGGTAAATGCGACGGATCCCCCTTGCCGTCCGAGGGAGAGGGGTGGGAGGGCGTGTAACCCTGGGAAATGGTCTTGAGGACCCATCGGTCCGATGTTATTCGGGACCATTCCATAAGGAATGCACACAAGCGGTTGCTGAAGGCAAACTTTATTGGTAGGAGGGTCCTCTCAGGGGTCACCGGGGTACCCTCCTGCAACCAGTCAAAACCGCCTCTTGCCCTGCTGCTTGCCCCTGGAGGGCCGAAGCTGCGGGGCAGAGCGAGACTGCCTCTGAGGTCGCCTCTTTTGGGTCTTGGATCTCTTGTAGGTGGGCTCGTATCTCGGCTGGGGCGCAGGGACGGAGGCTTGCGTCTTAGGCTTGTCCTTGGGTGGGACGTAGAGCCCAAGGGTTTGAAGGGTAGTACGTGAGTCCTTCATGCCATAGAGCCTCACGTCTGTTTGTTCTGCGAAGAGCCCCCGTGGAGAGCCCAGACAGCAGTAGCCACGATGCCCTGTGCATGGACATGGTCGAGGCCATGGACCAAGCAGCCGTGTCAGCTGCATCCGACGCCGCCTGCAGAGCAGCCTTCGCGGCGGCGGCGCCCTCCTCCACCAGTGCCTTAAAATCCTTCCTTTCGCGCTCTGGAAGGGAGGGCTCGAATTTCGGCAGTGACCCCCACAAGTTAAACTCATATCAACTGAGGAGGGCCTGGTGGTTGGCCACCCGGAGCTGGAAGCTGGCCAACGAATAAAGCTTCCTGCCAAACGAGTCAAGTCTTTTAGAGTCTTTGTTTTTGGGTATGGGTCCTGGTTGACCCTGTCTTTCCCTATGATTTACAGACTCCACCACTAGGGAGTTGGGGGCCGGGTGGGTATAAAGGTATTTGTGCTCTTTCGTGGGCACGAAGTATTTGCGCTCTGCCTTTTTCGATATTGGGACGAGGGAGGCCGGCGTTGGCCAGAGGGCATTGGAGATATTAGCCACCCCTTCGTGCAGCAGGAGGGCCACTCTGCCTGGTACCGAGGATGAGAGCACGTTAAACAGTGAGTCTGAGGGTCCCTCCATCTCCTCAGCTTGGAGTTGGAGACAGGATGCAACTTGCTTTAGTAGCTCCTGATGAGCCCTGAAGTCCTCCTGCGGTGCGGAGGGGGGTGGGGCTGCAATTTTGTCATCTGGTGCAGGGGAGGGGGCCGGTACGGGGCTCTGCACGTCGGCTGATGCCACGGGATCCACCCCTTGGTTGGACTCCTCGTGCAGTGCTGAGGATCCATGATCCACCGATCTATCCCTCGGGGGTCTGGATAGTGCGGCTGAAGGGGCCTCCGATGCCCCGGCTATTGACCGAGGGCCTTGCTGGGCGTGCACAGGGGACCGGGGGTCCACTGGCACCACTGGCCTTGCCACAGGGGCCCTTGCCATTGACTGTGGTGCGGCACCAGCGGCACCAGCTAGTCAGGTTGGCCCGGCTGAGTCATGGGGAGCTGCCTGTAGACCGAGGTCGGGGTTACCAACGACCTATCGGTGCCGTGGGAGCGGTACGAGCGGTGATACCGAGAGCAACGTTTGCCACGGGACCGGGACTCCGATGTTGACAAACGGTGCCGCCTCGAGCTGCTACTCCTCGAGACGCTTCGACGCCTCGATCCGCGACGACGCGGAGCTGGCGATCCCCGCCAGGAGCCGTGGGCACGGTGCCTCGATGTGAGAGAGCTGGAGCGAGACCGGCGACAACGCCCATGCCGGGAGTGGCTTCGGTAGCTCCTCCGAGAATAGGAGCGTCTACGGCGTCTGCCCGTCCTGCCGATACTCTGTACTCGGCATGGAGCAGTGCCTGGAACTTCGCTCAGATGGCACCCAACCAGACAACCTGTTGGGCGACGAAAGTGGAGGCTGGAGACTGTCCTGACAGGACACTGAGCGGTGAGCGGGCCCGAGAGCGATCCCCTGACTGGGATTGGCATTGGGTCGGTGTTGACTGTTGAGAGCCCAGCGGTGGCAACAGAGTCGACACAACCGGGCTGCTCCGCTCAACCTCAGTCGGAGCTCTAGAGCCCGGGGGGGAGGAGAGGGGAGGGGAAACTGGGGCTGCCTGACGTGGATCTAGCCTCACCCCTTGCTCTCTCTCTCAACGCCTTTGAGAGGACAGGGCCTTTCTCTGCTTCTTGGACGGGGAGCGGTGCCGGCCATTGGAAGGTGCCGGGAGATCGCTGCGCACTGAAGACGAAGTGCCCGGTGCCGATTCTGCTCGGTGCACCAGGGTTGGGGCCAGTGCTGACTCCATGAGCAGGGCCCGAAGTCTAATGTCTATCTCTTTTTTAGTTCTGGGTTTAAAGGACCTGCAGATTTTACAGCGGTCGCTGATGTGAGATTCGCCCAAGCAGCGGAGACAGTCGGCGTGCGGGTCACTTCTAGGCATCGAACACCTGCAAGACTTGCACGATCTAAACCCTGGGGCCCGGAGCATGCCCCGGCCCGAACACTAACTAACTAAGCTGAAACTTTATTGACCTAATACACACAGGTACTAACAACAACGAAACGAGTTCTGGGACGAGCTGCAGCAAAGCTGGAGCAAGTAGTTCCGATGCACCGTCACTGGCGGCAAGAAGGAACTGAGGGTGGGGGGAGCACACAGCTCCCCTTATAGTGTGCTATAGAGGCGCCACTCCAGGGGTCGCAGCAGCGCTCCCCCTACGGGTACTGCTGAGGGAAAAACTTCCGGCACCAGTGCACGTGGCGAGCACGCACACCTACTGTGGAATACACATGAGCAAGCACTCGAAGAAGAAACCAAAGGAATGGAGCCAAGACATTCTACGCATAACTATGGCGGTAGCCATGGCCCTGCAAGAGGTATCTGCTGCATCTACCCCCGACTGGAGGGCTATTCTGGCTATCAGCTTCCCTTCCTCAATAAGTGTCTGAAAGTGAGCCCAATCGTGTTGTGGCAGGCTATCAGTAAATTCCTGGAACTTGCTGTAATTCAGGAAATCGCACTTGACTAGTAATGCCTGAGAGTTCAAAATACAGAATTAAAGGCTGGCTAAGGAAAACACCTTGCGTCCCAAAAGGACCAAATGTTTGCCCTCATCATCAGGCGTAGATTGAAGGTGCTGTTGCTTGGCTTGTGCAGTCGTTGCCTGGACAACTAGGGTGTTTGGAGGAGAATGCAAAAAATAAAAAATAAAAGGGGGGGGGGTCTCAGACCCCTTAGCAAGAAGGTAATGCTTTTTGGCCCCTCTGGGGTAGCCATACATGTGGGAGGGGTGTGCCACATGGTCCTGGCAGGCTCCAGAATAGCTTCAGTAATAGGAAGTGCAATTGTGGCTGGTCCCGGGGTCCTAGATTTCTTCCAGCGGAAACTGGAGTTCCCTTGAGAATCTCTGCAACAGTTCCTTGAAATTGCCTGAAGTCATCCAGAGGCGAAGGGGATGCTGCAGTCACTGCTTCATCTGGAGACGAAGAGGGAAAGCTTACCAATTCTTGCAGCACCGCTGGGACCAGACTGAGGTGTTCCTCCTCTACCAACAGATCTAAGAGTCTGCTAGAAGGAGCCTTTAAGCAGGAGGCAGGCAAAATGTTCCGTGGACCAGGCTGGTTCCAAAGGGGGGGGGGGGGGGAGAGAGAGAGAGAAGAGAGGGAATTGGGACCAGGTCCCCAGTATAGCCAATAGGCCAGATCTGAGGAAGGTTGTGGTGGCCCCCACGGTACCAATGGCTCTGAGGCCGTTGAAATGGTGGATGCTGCCATGGATGTAGCAGTCTCTGTGAAGACATGAAGGGGTGATAGGACATAGCTGGTTCCTCTCCTGGTTCCGATTCTTCAGAGGAGGAGAAGGCAGACTGGTTCAAATGGTGGTACCGTCCGAACCGGCGGAAGGGTGTAGACCATCGGAGCAGATGGTGAGAGGACCTGTACTGGGGACATATCCTGAGGTGGAGAAATCCTCTCTCTAAAGATGGAAGGGCTGGCTGGCTGGGGTGACTTTGGGTCCGGCAAGGCGAACATGTCCTGGGGTTCAGGTACAATTCTGGATCTCCCTGGTGTCACAGGCACCCTTTCCCTGGGCTCGTATCAGTGCCGGTGGCATGGACATTCCCAGAACAGGAGGATTCCATGTCTTGTCTAGGGTTGGTGATGATGGTACTGTTGGACAGGTGCTTGGAAGTACCAGATTCTTCTCATGCCTATGGGACTTAGTGAGAGTTCCATCCCCAGGGCTCGAACTCATGGAAGGAGCATCCACTTTCTTTGGCTTTGAGGAAGACTTAGTACCATGCGTATGGGTATGCTTCCTTACCTCCCAGTTAGACCCCGCCACAGGGTTTGTGGGGGTGGTTCTGCCGGTACTGGCTTTGGATGTGGTAATGGGAGGTGTGCGTTCCTCGCTGATTCAGGCTGATACACAGGAGGAATTTCTCTGCCTGGATCCGAGTGAGGCCTCATGGCGAGCTCCATGTGGTGCTTTTGGAAGCAGAGGATCTGGTCTTTTTTGGTGTGGCTGGGAAAGGATTGGCAAATACTGCACCTGGATGTGATGTGAGCTTCCCCCAAGCAGTAGAGACAGTATTGGGTTCATCACTGATGGAGAAGCAGCACGTGCAGGAGGCGCAGAGTTTGAAGCCCAGAATTCTGGGCATAGTCCAGTACCTGCACACGGGTACTGGGTGGTGTGTTGGATGAAGGAAAAAAACAAGCCCCAATCTTATCTTAACTAAATGCTAAAACTGCAATAAAAACCTGTAATAAACTACCATAAAACTGGGTAAAACTATGTACAACTATCTTAATTAAAGATGCACCAGAGAGGAGGACACTGAAAGTTCCGACCTGAACCATGCGGCAGTGAGAAGAACTGGAGATGCGGTTGGTCAGCCCCTCCCTTTAACACCTTGGATGAAGCACAAGATGATCCAGGGCGCATGAAAGGACCAACAGACACTACTTTCAAATTCTCCAACTCTGGGCACATGGTGCGCATGGGCTTAACCCCTCAGTGGAACACAAATAGGGACCATTACTTGAAGAAGGTGATATTACCATCTGAAAGCTGTTCACAGTGGCATGTACGAAATGAGTTGGTAGTCTCACTTTACAGCTCCTGGTTCCCGTATTGTCAAAACCACCACATCTGTGCCTGCCATTTGTGGTCAGAAGTGTAGGGCTGAATGGGTCACAGAGACTGAGCTCCCTTCCCACGCATAGGGAGTCCCCTCTGCATCCCAGTGACACAGGTGGGAGATGCTTGCCCTGCTGTGCCCAGGCTGTTCCTGATCTGCAGATAGAAGCCATCAGTCCTTACAGCTCTCAGCCAGGCCAAACTCTCTTGTAAAATGACTTTCACATTCAAAAATTGGGCCCAAACCTACATGAAGCAGTGAGGCTAATGGTGCCCCCCCCCCCCCCAGACACTTGCATACTCTGTAAACCAAGAGCTTTCAGGGGAAGCTGAACTAATTACTATAGGGATTGATCCTTGAACTGGGACTCCAAGAATATTCCAGCACTTATATAAATATGAGCTAAGATACACTGATGGCAATGTCATTCTTTAGCTCCCAAGCAGCCATTGCACCCGAATAAACGGTATCTCACAGCACTGGTGCACCCAGAGCTCAACGTCTCAAAACACTTCACAAACAACCTTTCCCCCTGCAATGGGAGGGCAGGTATCATCTCATCATTTTAGAAATGGGGACACAGAGGCTCAAAGGTGAAAGCTGTTGCCCACTGAGCCTCATGTTTGTTTCCCCAGATCCCAAGCTGTGACCAGATGTGCCTAATTAATGGTATTTTAAGTCTTGTTATAGCCAGGTTGGCCCCAGCATATGAGGGGTAATATATTTTATTGGACCAACTTCTGCTGGTGGAAGGTACAAGCTTTCAAGCTTCACAGAGCTCTTCTCCATGTCTGGGGAAGGAAGAAGTCTGATTTCCTTCTCCAGACCTGAAAAGAGCTCTGTGAAGCTTAAATGCTTGTACCTTCCACCAACAGAAGCTGGTTCAATAAAAGCTATTACCTCACCTACCGTGTCTCGGTGTATTTTAGAATAGCTCTGTGCTTACTGGCTCTATGGCACACAGAGTTGCTCTACCCTTGCAGGAGGCCAGGACAGCCCCCTGCTGGTAGTAGGATGCATCCACTGCATCCATTTTCTGCACCCAAAACAAACAGCATATTTCGTTAACTCAGGCAACTGAAATGGTTACCAGTGGTGAGAGGGAAACATGAACACCCTTCCCATATGATGTGAAGAGCAAGGCCCAGGAATGGACCCATGCATATTTCCCAAGTAATCAGACACCAGGCACATCTCCCATGGCCCAGTGCAGGACTGCACACCAGTGTCTATTTGTTCAGTACAGTTAAAGGACTTTCCACCTTTTCCTTTATGTCTTTAAGTGACCTAGCAGTAGATCACACTGCGAGTGAGCTTTGACTTTTGCTGCTATTCAGTCGGTATTTTATTTTGCATCCAGAATATTGAGTACTAATCCCCATAGCTCAGAAACCATTGCAGGGCACAGCATCAGGGAGAGAGAGAGCACTAAAACTAGTTTACTCTGGTGAGCCTCACCCTGGCGTGAAGGGACAGGTCTGCTCAATCTGGGATAAGACATGAGGCCAAGTCCACTTCGAGGCACCCCAACCTGTGTCCTAAGCAGAAGAGGATGGGGGACCTAGCTGAGTAGATCAAACTGTTAGAGAAGGGCCAACTTTGGCCTAGAATTTTTAAGAGCTTTACACTGAGTTCAGCCTCTCCTAGTAGCTTAGAGTTCCTGTGCTCCATTCGCACAAAGAATATAGACCAAATGCTGGAGGGTAGGCAGGTCAGACCAGGCCACTAAACAACCCCTTCCCCCAAACCGACTGCATCAAGGTGTGGTGAACTGTTACCTTTTTAGGGGCGACGGGTGTTTTCAGTTCCTGTTTTTGTCTGTCTTTGTCCTGTACTCCAGGTGGCGGCACATTCTGCTCAGGGGGTCTGATTACAGGCCGCCCACCCTCCATTGGTTTCATTTCTGTTCCTGAAACACACACACGCACACACACCACAGTAAGGGCAAAAGACCATTCCTGCAGGCTGCCAGGGTGTCTGAGTTTCCTAGAGCATTTAGGGAGTGATCCTGTCCCTTCCTTCCCCACTGTCGAGGGAAGGCCAATAGACTAAGGTGTAGACTCTCAGGCTTTCACCATGATGAGCAGTCCATTTCTCCATCTCAGCCTTCAAAGGGAATCAGACTAGCCCATGTTACACCCAAAATACACATTTCAACACTAACAGCGCAGGGGCTCCAACTCACTTTGCTGGATATGTGCAGGGGGTTTGATGCTCTCTGGGTGCTTGGGAGGTTCCTGTCGCAACGTGGGGCTGAATGTTTCGTTTCGGATGACTGGTGAATGCATCTTCTCTTCCTTTGCCGCCATGGGCTGGGATTGTACGACAGCGGGTGCTCTCAGCTCCTGCCATGTTAGCACATTGAGATGGGTCAGTCACTATCCAAACACCTTCCTTGATGTAAGTCCATCCCACATCCACAGAGCGAGTAACATCCTGAACAATCCACCACGAGGGTCCCACAATGGGGCTGGCCTAGCCTCTAATGCATGCTCATGGAGTGTGCACCATTGTGAGCATGTGCCCAAGCTACCCACACAGGTTGGGAACCCTGTGCTTTGAGAGCAGGCCCTTTGGGACCCCACATTCAGGCTATGCCTTCCTTTACCTGTTTTTTCGGCTGGATATTTTGCTGAGGTGGTGACTGGTGGCCCAGACCCTGGAACTGGGGCATCTGTGGGGAATGCATCATGAGAGGGGAAGGCGCTTCCCTCAAGTGACCTGGAACAATTCAGCACCAGTCAGTTAACCTGTCATCACTATCGCTTATCCAAACATTAACCAAGGTGAGAACTCGTCCTTGAGTCAGATCGAGCAGCACGCCGGTTGAGTTTAACCCAGGCACACCTTACAAATATAGGAAGACTCCACACCAGTTTGGCAGTTTCCGTAGTCTAGTCCTACCCCTCAGTACTTCCAGGTGTCACATGGGCTGCACTGCTACACAGCATGCACTAATTTAGAAGCAACTTTAGGACTCTGTCACTCAGATCAGCACACAAACAGCCATACACTTAATTGCATCTATTTATTGTTCTCCATAAGCCTGCCAGACTTGCATGGAGTGGTATTCAGATAGGGGGAACCTCCCACCAGCCTTCTTACTGTCCGGTGTCAGGCCAGTGCCATGGTTGTCACAGGCACATTCACAATGCACAGGGGCTGTAGGTGACTGGGCAGTGGCAAGTGAAAAGGATTTTGTTGGATTGCCCTTTGGATTTGGCCATGAAGCCTATGGACTTCATCCTGAGGAATGGAAAAACTCCATCCAAAACACATTCATATTTTAAAGAATTTGTAAGCTCCCCTGTGCAATTTCTTCCACTGAATCACTGAACATTTGAGAATCACTGAACATTTACTATTCTAAAACTCTCCCCTTACATTTCTATGCCCCCAGTCTCTCTCAAGACCTCTGTTCAGGAATCACACATGCACTTTAGGGCACAGAGAACTGAGGGAGCACCTGGGGACATCCATTTCATTTGCTGTTCACTGAAATTTATAAGGGAAGCGAGCTTTCCTTTTTCAAGCTCTGGTTGGACTCAGCCAACACACTAAGGCACTAGAGAGGTGCTCAGGAGATTGTCTTATGGGTGGGGGGCAACTGAATTTCACTTGTCTGCACCCTTTTTTATTTGTCTGCCCTCTATTGTTATCTCTCCCTGGCTTGTAACAGCTCACAGAAATCCTATATGATGATTTATGGCAGGAATGGAAGAATCCTGCATTCATTTGAAACTACAGGTGGGGGGGGGGGGGGGGGGAAGAGGGGGGGGGGGGGGGCATTGAAAGAGGCAGGATGTGGTAATTCCAATTAGAATTTAACCAAGGCACCATGACAAACACCCCTAACTAGAGATCTTTAATGAACCAAAGTGAGCCTCAGTTTTACATTTAATTGGAAAGACAGGACTCCAGCAGCACCCTGCTGGGGGCACCAGCCTGGTGCTAAAGAGAACCACCTCCTGATTCGCTAAATGACCTGTAACACTTTTTGCAATGCCTGGGTTTTTCGTGGAGGCCTCTCCTCTCCCATCGAAATCCTGCTCAACCCATTGACATCTGAGAAGGTCACAGCCCAAAGTATGATGGCTGAAGGCCACTGACACATTCCTCTTATTTCTCCTACACACGGTTCAATGTTTAGCATAGGAGGAAAAAATAGCACTCCACCAACAGCCAGGGGTCATTACATAACGTATCTAAAACAACACAAAGGTAAGGAGAAGCAAAAAGAATTCATGCTAAATATTTAAGGCAGAGAAAAATATATTTGTCCTTCACACAAAAAATGAATACCCATCTTTCTGTACACTATTATCCTATAACAAAGCTTGTTAGAGACTGTAGAGAAAATATTCTTGATCAAGGGCACTATGAGGGAGACTAGGCTACACCATTATCAGCTCAAATAATCTTACAAGGGTTTAAAACATGCCCATAGCTAGGAGGGACAAGGCCCTGTCTATGTCTCAGGGACCAGTCTGAGCACTTCGCTTGAGACTTCCACTCGCCCAATCTGGGTAGAACCACTCACGCAGTCATGCAGGCACTTTATGTCCTTTTCAGCTGTGCCTCCACTGGAGTATACTCCTGAAGGGCTGTCATTAAGGCAGGGAAAGCACTTTGGGAAGGGTGCTTGCCATCTGATCACTTGCTGGGGGCTAGCATACATGTATATGTTTAGTGTTGTAATGCTAGCTTGGCTATTCTGGATATGCTGGCTCTTCCCAGAGTTTGACTGTCACCAGATTCTATTTGTATTTTAACATCTAATAAACTACTCAAGGGGACAACTTAAAGTGCTTGGCTAGTAAACAATATTTAACAGCCATCCTCCTTAACTTCAGTTTATTTCCTTTTACCGGATACTACGCTGGCAGTCATGCACTTTCAATCCTTTCATGGGGAACTTCACAACACGCCTGCCAACAGCACATGAGAACTTTAAATCCAAACAGAATCAGGAAGCCTGATCTGCTCCTGGGGAGGTGGTGATTTATGCTATTACTATGAAACCACAAACCAAATGTCCTGCCAAAGGGAGCAAACAAGCCCCTTTTCTAGATGGAGCTCGCCAACTGTACCCTGATTTCAGGACAGCTAGACTTCTGGGCTGAAATGGGACGGGATGAATCTTAACAGGGCACAGCACTGCCAATTAGAATCTGTTTCCTAACTTTGAGCCCTACAACAGTTGGTTTCCCCCATGGATTGGGATTTAAGCTCCCAGGAGAAAAGCTTAGAGTCCTCAATAGGCTATCAAGTTATCAAGGAATTCCTCCAAGACTAAGTACGTTAATTGATGACCTGTCTGTGCTCTAAGCCCGATGCCAACTCACCACCAGTATTCGCAAAGCTCAGAAGATTGTGGAACAACCATATTCCAACCAGGCATCCACCGCCCTTAATTTGTTACTAATTTTAGCTGCACTGATGTTAAGAACTCAGAGGGGAAATTTCAGCACTCACCAGTTGAGTAGGGGTCGGGCTTATGGTGCCGTGGTGATGGGTGGTGCTGGATGACTTGCTGAGGTTTAGCTGGCTGCGGGAGTGGATGCTGCTGTGGAGGTGGCTGAGGCTGAGGGATATGAGGAGGGAATTGCATGGGCTGCATGTGCATCGGCCTCTGCTGCTGCTGCTGTTGTACTGAGGGATGAGCAGGAGGCTGAAGGGGTGGTTGAGGCTGCGACTGGACCTTCACTGAAGGGAGGAGAGGAGTCTGCGGCTGCACTTTCTGCAGCTGTTGAAGGTAGAGCTGCATCTGGCTGGTGCTCAGAGGCAGGCTGTGATGAGGCGTGGGAGGCTCCTCATCCTCCAGGAGGACCTGGGGAGGCTGAGGCAAAGGCGGCTGGGGGAGCATGGGCTGCTGGCTTATGGCTGGTGACGCTGCTGGAGGACGCGAAGGCTTAGGGGGTAGTGCTGCGGCTCGATTACTGGGTCTCGATGGCTGCTGAGGCAGAGCGTTGTGCAAAGCTGGGGAAGAAGAGCAGGAATACATGGCATCACATACAACAGAAGAAAGAGAGCACAACTCCCCACAGCAAAACTGCACAAGTTGTTCTGCTTATTAGACCGCCCATGTCAAACAGAGGAAAAGATGTGCCATTATATCACACAGAATACCCATGGAATATAAATAAGATCCCATGGCATCTAACCCCGTTTCTTAATCACGTGACCATACGTCCTTCTCTAACACATCAAGTTATCCCCAGACTTGCACAGCCTGGGACCATGTGGTGCCAACTAGGGAACCCAGGGCTGTAGGAAAAACAATGACTTACTGTAACCATGTTTCTTTGAGATGTGACGCAGATGCGTATTCCACTTAGGTGTGTATGTGTGCCCAGAGCACTGGAGCTGGAGAAATTTGCCTAGCAGTACCCGTAGAGGGGCAGTGCTCATGCCTCATGGCTATATGCGGCAGCACCACCCCAACCATCCCTCATTGAAGGCCCAGACATGAGAGACTGACGCAAAGTGGACAGTGGGTCGTAGAATACACACCTGCATCACATCTTGAAAAACCACAAGTACAGTAAGTAACCATTTCTTCTTCTTCAAGTAGATGCAGCTGTGTATTCTATTTTCCACTTAGGTGAATTACAAGGAGTACCACCCCCCTGGAGGTGGGGCTCAGAGTCTACCTAAACAAGGATTGCAGGGCAGCTCTACCAAAGCTTGCTTCTGCCCTGGATGATGTGGTGATGGCGTAATGGTTCGTGAATGTATGTATCAATGATCACGTAGCAGCCCTGGAAAGGTCCAATATGGAAAGATTACTAAGGAACACTCTGGACAATGCTTGCATCCTTGTACAATGAGCTTACACGCACTGAGGAGTGTAGCCAAGTCTATTTCATGTGCTGTCAATGCAGGATGTTACTCATTTGGAGATCTGTGACGAGACCAGTTGACCCTTCATGCAATCTGCATATGGCACAAACAAATGAGGTGAGGCACAAAACAGTTTAGTTCTGTCCAGATAAAAAGGCTAGATATTGCCTGACACCTAAGATATGGAAATGCGGGTCCTCCAGAGATGAATGTGGTTTAGTAAAAAACTCCAGTAAATACATCACCTGGTTCCAATGAAACAGAAACCACTTTACAACCACACCCCACGTTTTTGTCTAAAGTTACCTTGTCTTTGGAGGACTGTATATAAGGAGGTTCTGCCATTGGAGCTTGCAACTCTCACAGTCTCCTTGCTGATCTTATTGCTAACAGGAAAGCGGTTTTCTGACACAAGAGCAAAAAGGGACAAGATAATAGGGGCTACAATGGATGACCCAGCAGAGTTGCCAGGACTGCGTTTAGGTCCGACAAGGGAACTGGCTCTCATAATGGAAGATATAGACAAAGAAGCCCTCTTAAGAATCTCATTACCATGGCACTGGAGAAGACTGATTTTCCCTGAACAGGGGGATGAAGTGCCGGTATCACTGCCAGATGCGCTTTCAATGGACTAAGCCAGTGGTCTTCAACCTATTTACCACTGTGGGCCACATATGCAGGTCTGTGTGTGTTATGTGGGCTGCATCCACACAAAATATATATATATATATATTGTGACAAAGTTCCTCCTCTACCTTGGTGGGTCCTGCACTTATTGGCGGATTTGCTCTCATCACAGATTCACCCTGTGGGTCAGGAAACAGTCCAGAGACCTTCCCCTCTGGTAGAAGCTATAGTCCAGGTCAATTCCTCCTGTGTTTGATCAGGAGTTGGGAGGTTTGGGGGGAACCCGGGCCCGCCCTCTACTCCGGGTTCCAGCCCAGGGCCCTGTGGACTGCAGCTGTTTAGAGTGCCTCCTGGTACAGTTGCACGACACCTACAACTCCCTGGGCTACTTCCCCATGGCCTCCTCCCAACACCTTCTTTGTCCTCACCACCGGACCTTCCTCCTGATGTCTGATAACGCTTGTACTTCTCAGTACTCCAGCAGTACGCCTACTCACTCTCAGCTTCTTGCATACCTCTTGCTCCCAGTTTCTCACACACACTTCCTCTCCTCAGGCTCCCTGGCTCCCCCTGGCTTGACTGGAGTGAGCCCTTTGATAGCATCAGAGGGACTTTAATTAGAGTCAGGTGCTTAACTGCCTCACCTGACTCTTAGCAGGTTAATTGGAGTCAGGTGGTCTATTAGCCTGGAGCAGCCCCTGCTCTGGTCACTCAGGGAACAGAAAACTACTTATCCAGTGGCCAGTATATCTCCCTTCTGCCACTCTGCTGTTCCCAACTGGTCTGGGTCTATCACAATATATATAACCTGTATGGCCCTAAGGATGTCATATGGGCTGCAACTGTGTGCTGATTGGGGCACAAGTGGCCCATGGGTTGAGAACCACTGGACTAAGTGCAAGCCCCCACGTCTAAAGGTGTAGCAGGTACTCCTAGATGTCGTGGGGAGAAGTCAGTTTCGATTGGATTCCACGAGCTAATGACCATACCAAAAAAGGTTTACATTTTGCTGAGTAGGCCATTCTGGTAGAGGACTTTCTACTGTTGAGCAGCACTTGTTCAATAGCCACTGAACACTGCTCTTCCTCCTCATTCAGGCATGCAGAAACCATGCCGTGAGATGCAGAGAGCTGAGCACGTGATGCAAGATGCGTCCGTGATTCTGATTTAGCAGGTTGTGATGGAGAGGAAGCCTCATGGGAGGCTGAATTGACAGCATGAGAAAGTCAGAGAAGCAGCTTTGTCTTGGCCACAATGTGGCACCAAGAATGATCTTGGCCTGAGCCACCTTGAGCTAGAGAATGACCTGAGGAGGATCAGGACCACAGTGAGTTTGGACAGGGAGGCTTGACTGAGGCCCGGTTGAGAGCAGAACAGACGACATTTCCTCTTGTCCCTTGTAGTGAACAGGTCGATCATTGGGATGCCCCAAGCTGTGAAGATAACCCAGAGGACACTTGTTTTCAGGGACCATTTGTGTCTTAGGGAAAAATACTTGCTGAGATAGTCTGAAAGTTATTTTGAACCCCAGGCAAGTGAATGACTATCGGAGTAACATTCTTCTTGATGCAGAACTGCCACAGCCTGATTGCCTCTAGGCAGAGCAATCTGGAGCATGCTCCCCCTTGTTTGTTTACATAACACATCGCGGTGATATTGTCAGTAAGTATGCGAATCACCGAGTCTCTGATATGTTGCCAAAAAGAGTGACATGCATTTTAGATGGCCCAAAGCTCCAGCAAGTTGATATGGAGTGAGGCTTCCTGTGCCGAACACAGTCTCTGTACTTTCAATGACCCCAGGTGCACCCTCCAATCCATCAGGGAGGCTTTGGTAACAACCGGACTTGGTTGGCAAGGGCTGGACAAAGAGAACGCCTTGGCAAACATTCTGTGGACACATCCACCACTGCGAAGAGTCTACGACTAGTGGAGGCAGATGAACCAGTCTGTTTAGAGAATAAAGAGTAGGATGCAAGACTGTCCTGAGCCACATTTAAAGGGGATGGAGGTATAACTTTGCAAACTGGACCACCTGTGTGCAAGCAGACACGTGGCTCAAATCTCAGGCATGGTCTAACTGTCATGGAAGGCTGAGATTTCAGACTGAAGCAAAGATGGCGAATTATCTGAAAACGGTCGGTTAGCAGAAATGGTCCTGATGTCGTGGAATATAACAGGGCCCCAAGTAACTCAATATTCTGAGTGGGAGCCAAGGTTGACTTTCTGGTGTTTAGGGTGAGACCCAGACAGTCAGGCAACCGCAGTGTGGTACTGACATGAGCAAGAACTTCCTCTCTGGATCTGCCCCATAGTAACTAGTTAAGATACAGGAAGATGTGAATTACATTCTTCCTGAGATATGCCATAACAATTGTGCATTTAGTAAAAACCCTGGGGGCAGAAGAGAGGCCAAATGAAGCGCCGTGTACTGAAACTGGCATTCTGCCATGATGAACTGAAGGAATTTTCTGTGACTCGGTATAACTGCACTCCCGGGGGAATTCTGTGCCAAAAATTTACAAATTCTGCACTAAAAAAGAGAAAGTTACTCATCTTGTACAGTAATGTAAGTTCTTTGAGATGTGTCCCCCTATGGATGCACCACTCTAGGTGTTCGGGCACCCCTGCACTCATAATCAGAGATTTATGGTAGCAGTGCCTGGCAGGATCACACATGCGCAGTCCCCGTCTTGCGCTGCTTCAGGTGGTTAATTAGCGCTGTGCGATAAACTCCCCCTCAGTTCCTTCGCTACTGCAGAGCCTAGCAATAACTCTGAAGTAGAGAGGAGGAGCGAGGGTAGTGGAGCACTCACTTGGGGACACATCTCAAAGAACCAACGTTACTGCACAAGGTGAGTAACTTTCTCTTCAAGTGATGTCCCTGGGCGATTTCAGAGCAGTACCCTTCGGAAGGCTTCGGAGTTGAAGTCGTAGCAGACGAAAGCACAGTGAGTCCAAACAGGGCATTGGAGGTTGCCTGTTGTTCTAAAGTGTAATGTTGAGTAAATGTATGGGCTGACACCTAGGTTGTGGTCTTACAGATTTCCGCAATGGGGACACTGTTAAGAAACGCTACAGAGGTCGATAAGGCTCTGGTGGAATGCGTGTGAATCCCCATAGGGCAGTGGTGGGCAACCTTTGGCCCGTCAGGGCTATCTGCTGGCAGGCCGTGCGACAGTTTGTTTACATTGCCCGTCCGCAGGCACAGCCGCCCACAGCTCCCAGTGGCTGCGGGAAGCAGCAGTCAGCATGTCCCTGTGGCCTGTGCCACTTCTCGGAGCTCCCATTGGCCAGGAACAGTGAACCGCGGCCATTGGGAGCTGCAGGTGGCCGTGCCTGTGGATGGTCAGTGTAAACAAACCATCTCGTGGCCCGCCAGCGGATTACCCTGATGGGCCGTTTGTGGCCCACAGGTTGCCCACTACTGCCGTAGGGGGTTGTTGACCACATTGGGAGTAACAGTTTTATGCAATCTGAAATCCATTTGGAGAGACTCTGTGTAGATATGGCGTTCCCTTTGGATCGTTCAGTGATTGAGACAAACCGTTTCCGAGACTTACAGAATGCTTTTGTTCTAAGTAGAAAGCAATTGCCCTGTGTACACCCAGGGTACATAGTGTGGATTGTTGTCTATCCTGGCGGGGTTTAGGATAGAATGTCAGAAGGTAGATAGGCTGGTTGAGATGAAAAGATGAGGCAATCTTGGGCAAAAACTTAGGATTTGGTCTCAAAAACTTTATCTTTGAAAAAGACTGTCTGGCAGATCTGCCAAAAGAGAACCCAATTCTCCCACCCATCTGGCAGATGTAATGGCAATGAGGAACACTACTTTCATAAAAAGATGAAACAAAGAGCATGTCGCCATGGGTTCAAATGGAGGGCCAGTTAGGACTTGGAGGATAGGTTGAGTCCCATGGTGGGGTAGGTTCTCTCACTTCAGGATAGAAATTGCTGAGGCCCCTGAGGAATCTTTTGGTGAGTGGGTGAGCAAATATGGAGAATTCATCTACTTTGCTGTGGAACGCTGTGATAGTGCAGAGCTGCACTTAACTGAGCTCATGGAGAGGCCTGACTTCTCAATATCCCAATAGTCCAATATTCAGGGTAAAGAGGCTGACACAGCCAGAATTCATTTTTGTTGGCACATGCCTCAAATTGTTTCCATTGGTGGAGGCAGTTGGTGTGGCTGGTTGTTCTGTGACTGTGTTTTGTACGTCATTGGAACACGTTATTTCAGGTTGCTTGAGCCATGGAGTAGCCACGCTTTGAGATGGAGTCTTTGGGGATCTGGATGAAGAACGTGACCTGCATCCTGAGATAGGAGACGAGGCAGAAGCGGAAGCATCCATGGTGGGCATACTGATAATTTGAGACGGTAAGGATACCAAGTTTGGCAAGGCCACGTGGGGGCTATTAGAATTACCCTGGAGTTGTCCTGCCTGATCTTGTGGATCACCAAGGCCAAAAGGGAGGTTGGGGGAAACACGTAAAGGAGAGGAGTGTTCCACTTCATGAGGAAGGCATCGCCCAGAGAGTGGCGACTGAGCCTCCCCCCAGAGCAGAACTGTGGGCATTTGGTGTTTTGTGTGGCTGCGAACAGGTCTATTGTCAGGAATCCCCAATGTTTGAAGATGTCCCATAGCATGCGTGTTGGGTTTCCACTTGTGGTCCTGGGAGAAATTCCTGCTTAATGGATCTGCTGTGGTGTTCTGGCAACCAGGTAGGTATTGTGCTGTAATGTGGATATAGTGTCTGATGCATAATTGCCAGAGTCTGATGGCTTCTACACAGAGGGAGTGTCATCGTGCTCCTCCTTGTCTGTTTATACAAAACATGCAAGCCACATTGTCCATGAGGATTTGTATAGTCTTGCTTTCCATTATCAGTAGGAAGTGGGAGCAAGTGTTGCGAACAGCTCTTAGTTCTAAGATATTTATGTGCAGAAGAGTTTCCGCTGGGGACCAGCGGCCCTGGATACTGCACAGACGTAGATGCGCTCCCCAACCCAGAAGTGATGCATCTGTTGTGATGGTCATCGCTGGGAGAGTCTGCATGAAAGGCACTCCTAGGCAGATGTTGTCTGGTTGAGTCCAACCAGAGAAGATACTCCTTTACCTTGTTTGGTACCGTGAGGTGCTTGTTTATATTGTGCCTGTGTGGGACATAAACTGAGTGGAGCCAGGCTTGAAGGCATTTCATATGGAATTGTGCATGTTCTGGAAGCCATGTAGGCATGTTCTGGTGGGGACTTGTGGGCTGATTTGTACTGTAGCAATCAGGTTGGTCAATGTGAGGAATCGCTGTTGTGGTAGAGAGGCCATCGCCTCGAGAGAGTTGAGGAAGACTCCAATGAACTCTATTTGTTGCACGGGTATTAGTGTGGACTTTTGGCATTTATTTAGGGCAGGGGTGGGCAAACTTTTTGGCCCGAGGACCACATCTGGGTGGGGAAACTGCATGCAGGGCCAAGAATGTAGGGCTGGGGTTGGGTTGCGGGAGGGAGGGAGTGCGGGGTATGGGACGGGGTGCAGTGTGCAGGAAGGGACTCAGGGCAAGGGGTTGGGGCAGAGGAGGGGTGTGGAGTGTATGAGGGGGCTCAGGGAAGGGGATTGGGGTGCAGGAGAGGGGGCACAGTGCAGGAAGGGGCTCTGGGCAGGGGGCTGGGGTGCAGGAGGGGTGCGGCAGGGGGCTCAGGGCAGGGAGTTGGGGTGCAAGAGGGGTTCAGGTGCGCTTGACAGCCCTAGTGGAAAAGGTTTTTTGGGGGGAGGGGCTGAGGGGTGGGATTGTAAAGGAGTTGGGGAACCTTCCCCATGCAGATCCTGGCTGACCCCAAGCCTCTTCCATTCAGTCAGGCACATCTGCCCCTGTCCCCGCACCTCCCATCCCCAGGGGTCTCTACAGCCTCCTTCCCCATCCCCATGTGTCTCTGCAGTCCCCCTCCCCCATCCCCAGTCTCAATGCTGTCACCCCACTAGCTCCTGAGCCCGCGCCCCAGTCTGCCCCCCCACTAGCCATTCTGAACACATGTCTGTTACCCTCCAGCAGCCCCATGTGCCCCACTCTGTTCTAACCTGGCTCCATGGGCACGGTGCTGTGATGAACTTCTACTCCTGGGGGAATTCTGCAGCACTGGGCACGCACAGAATTCCCCCAAAACAGAAAATACATTCTGCCCCAAAAGTGCTGCAATTCTGCCTTCTGCCCATCAGAGGCCGCTGTGGCACCAGAACAGCCAGCTGCGTTCATGCTGCTGGTTCTTCTGGCGCCACAGTGGACTCTGGTTGGCGAAAGGCAGAACTGCAGCACTTCTGGGGCAAAAATGTAATTTCTGCTGAAAAAAAATTCTGCGGGACACATGAATTCTGCATGTCCGTAGATGCACAGAATTCCCCAGGAGTAAATAATTGCCATGTGAAAGTAGGTGTCCTGAAGCTCCAGAGCACGCAGGGAAGACAGTCTATAGAGTGACCATTCAGAACCCCATGTACCTGATATATTTGTTGAGGCCTTACTTCTACTCCCAGTACTTCCTGGTATCCAAAGGAGAAGCTATGCCCCGTGTTCCAGTGGAACCTTCTCCACTGCTCCCAAAGGCAGCAGAGAGTAGACCTCCTCGAGGAGCAGTATCTCATGAGAGGGGTCCCTGAAGAGGGACAGGGAGGGAGGGTTGGGAGGTGGTGTAGAGAGGAACTGGATGGCATAACCCAATCTGACGGTACTTAGGACCCCGCTGTCAGTAGTGACTGAACCCCAATCACTGTGAAAGAGGGCCAGCCTGTCCCCAAAGGAGGGAGATGAGGAGGAAGGAGCAATGACTAGGACAGTGCTCTGGAGCAAGGAGTCAAATGGGCACTTGGAAAGGGACCAGGGAAAGGTGTGGGGACTGGCCAAACCCCAAGCCCAACAGCTTCCTCCTGTGGGATCTATCCCTCTTTCTGGTGTAATCCTGTGCCTCAGGGCATGTCTACACTTACCTCCGGAGAGATCGATCCAGCGGGGGTCGATTTATCGCGTCTCGTGAAGATGCGATAAATCGACCGCCGAGCGCTCTCCCGTCGACTCCGGTACTCCACCAGAGCGAGAAGCGTAGGCGGAGTCGACGGGGGAGCATCAGCAGTTGACCTACCGCAGTGAAGACAATGTAAGTAGATGTAAGTACGTTGACTTCAGCTACGTTATTCAGGTAACTGAAGTTGCGTAACTTAGACCGATCCCCCCCAATGTAGACCAGGCCTCAGAGGAGGGAAAGGCTGGCCAAATGTGCACTGCAGACAATACTGCTGCCGCTGGATGCCACAGTGGCACCTCTGCAGCCTGAAGGACTGCAGGGTAGTCCTGGAATTCTTAAAGGACCGCAGCGTCTCCTCAGCTTTGTCTGAGAACAGTGTTCAGCCATCGAAAGCCAAAGAAAGCCAGGAACCCCATCTCATGGTGACCACATAGGCCACCCACCCTGGCCGAGGTGTTCATGATATCGAGTGTGGATTACAAAAGGCATCTTAGCCACCAAGCAGCCCTCAGTGACAAATACTAGAAAATTCCTCCTGACATAGCTGTCCAGTTAACAAAACCGTACTTGGACAGCAAGGCTTGCTGATTGGCAATTCACATCTGTAAGGAAAAGGTGGTGTAAATCTTCCTGCCCATGAAGTCCAATCGTTTAGAATCCCTAATCTTTAGGGGTGAACTTAAACCTGCCCTGCTGGGCTCTGTTGTTCACCGCAGTTACAACTATTGAATTTGGGGCCAGATGGGAGTTAATCCCCTCAAATCCCAGCATGGGAATGAAATAGTGCTTTTCTATGTGCTTGGCTATAGGTGGTGTCAAAGCCAGAGTGCTCCAGAGGGCCTTAGCCAGTTCAAGGAGCACACTGCTTATAGAGAGGGTGACTCTCCCAGGGGCACAGAGCTGTAAAATGTCCATCAATTTGTGGGGGGTTCTCTTAAAACAAAAAAACTCTGCTTGGATACCAAGAAAAGCAGCTTCATACAGCAAAAGGACTTGCTTAAAGGACATACACCTTAAAATCCAGTACCGAAGGGGAGGATGAGCCATGCAGCACAGCATCATCTGGAGATGAAGATGAGGCCCTTAACTGAGCCAAAGCCGGATCTTGTTCCAGGGATGATGGACCCAGATGGAACAACTCTGGACGCGCCACAGGGAGGACTGCCAGTGCCTTGGCCTGCAGTGGATCGAGGGTCATCACCACAGACTGGCCGGCAATCTTGCCTTTGAGCAAGATGAAGAGTAGGACCTCTGCAACCAAGGAGTGTCCCACGGATTCCACTGACATGGATAAGGTACTGGTGGCCAACAGGTGCAGGGCCAGGGACCTCAGTCCTGAGCATGAGATGTGCGCCAATCCGGTTACATGTAACAGTCCATCAGTGGCCCTCAATGCTGGTCGGGCAATGGAGAGTGGGAGGATGACAATCCTGACTCAACGGAGCCTCAGGATTCCGGAGATAAGGGCAGAGCGAAACCAGAGGGAGCAAGTAGATGTTTGACTCATCTATTGTCCAGAATGAGGCAGGAAACAGAGCTGTCAATGGAAGCAATACCATTGGTACCAAGCATGCCAGTGCTTGAAGCAGTGTCAGTCCCGAAGTGAACAGTGGTACCAGAGTGTCTGATGGCACCATCAAGAGTGGTGAAAGCCACCATGGAAACATCTGCTGTGCCGACTGCAGCAGTGCCGAGGAGGTTCCTGGTACCGGGGTCCCACGTACCAATCAGAGTACCAGCCCTATTTCCACAATTTGTGGAAGGGGAACATTGAGGCGCAGTGTCAACAGACCCAAGGATTCAGTAGCTTGTTCAATAGAAGGGGCTATAGTTGACAGAGACTTGGCAAAGTCCTGGACCAAAGGAGAGGTCAGGACTGAAAGGCAGAAGGAGGTCTGTAGCTACTTGGTATGCTGCCGACGCAGAAACAGTCGGTACTGGCATCTCCCTCATCAGTACCAGACTCAATGGATGTCCAGAGGCTGGAACCAAAGTCAACGGTAAAGGGTTTCTCACCTCCCTACTAGGTACCGGGGAACGGTTAGAAGCACCAACTCCATGCTGTTCCATGCTTTTCCTGGGGGAGGCGGAAGAGTCACCCCAAAACCTGGAGCAGTCCCTACTGGCAGATGTGATTGCAGAGCCATTGGCCATTATCTTTGAAAACTCATGGCGATCGGGGGAGGTCCCGGATGACTGCAAAAAGTCTAATATAGTGCCTATAGTGCCCATCTTTAAAAAAGGGAAGGAGGAGGATCCAGGGAACTACAGGCCAGTCAGCCTTACCTCAGTCCCTGGAAAAATCATGGAGCAGGTCCTCAAGGAATCAATTTTGAAGCACTTCAAGGAGAAGAAAGGGATCAGGAACAGTCAGCATGGATTCACCAAGGGCAAGTCATGCCTGACAAACCTAATTGCCTTCTATGAAGAGATAACTGGCTCTGTGGATTAGGGGAAAGCAGTGAACGTGTTATTCCTTGACTTTAGCAAAGCTTTTGACACTGTCTCCAACAGTATTCTTGCCAGCAAGTTAAAGAAGTATGGGCTGGATGAATGGACTATTAGGTGGATAGAAAGCTGGCTAGATCGTCGGACTCAACGGGTAGTGATCAATGGCTCCATGTCTAGTTGGCAGCTGGTATCAAGCAGAGTGCCCCAAGGGTCGGTCCTGGGGCCGGTTTTGTTCAATATCTTCATTAATGATCTGGAAGATGGCGTGGATTGCACCCTCAGCAAGTTTTCAGATGACACTAAATTGGGAGGAGTGGTAGATACGCTGGAGGGTAGGGATAGGATACTGAAGGACCTAGACAAATTAGAGGATTGGGCCAAAAGAAATCTGATGAGGTTCAACAAGGACAAGTGCAGATTCCTGCACTTAGGAAAGAAGAATCCCATGCACTGCTACAGACTAGAGACAGAGTGGCTAGGCAGCAGTTCTGCAGAAAAGGACCTAGGTGTTACGGTGGATAAGAAGCTGTATATGAGTCAACAGTGTGCCCTTGTTGCCAAGAAGGCTAACAGCATTTTGGGCTGTATAAGTAGGAGCACTGCCACCAGATCGAGGGACGTGATCATTCCCCTCTATTCGGCATTAGTGAGGCCTCATCTGGAGTACTATGTCGTTTTGGGCCCCACACTACAAGGAGGATGTGGAAAAACTGGAAAGAGTCCAGCGGAGGGCAACAAAAATGATTAGGGGGCTGGAGCACATGATTTATGAGGAGAGGCTGAGAGAGCTGGGATTATTTAGTCTGCAGAAGAGAAGAATGAGGAGGGATTTGATAGCTGCTTTCAACTACCTGAAAGGGGGTTCCAAAGAGATGGATCTAGACTGTTCTCAGTGGTACCAGATGACAGAACAAGGAGTAATGGTCTCAAGTTACAGTGGGGGAGGCTTAGGTTGGATATTAGGAAAAACTTTTTCACTAGGAGGGTGATGAAGCTCTGGAACGGGTTACCTAAGGAGGTGGTGGAATCTCCTTCCTTAGAGGATTTTAAGGTCAGGCTTGACAAAGCCTTGGCTGGGATGATTTAGTTGGGCATTAGGTCCTGCTTTGAGCAGGGGGTTGGACTAGATGACCTCCTGAGGTCCCTTCCAACCCTGATATTCTATGATTGGTCTTATGAGACCGTCTCCTCGTCACAGTCAACAGGGAAGAGCCCCTATTGAAGTACTTGCTCCAGAATGTGAAGTGGCAGTGCTGTTGGAGCCCAAGGGCAACCTCTGACGCTCTGAGGGCCTTGGGACCAAAGCAGGCCGCATGGCCTGTTCGAGCAGGCGCTTCTTTAGGCAAAGGTCCCGAGCCACTTGAGTCAGTTTCTTAAAAACTGATCGGCAGATTGCGCAATGCTTCTTGACATGGGCCTTGCTACCGGGGATCGCTTCCCCACATGAAAGACAATGTTTAAACCCCAGGAGAGCATCACTGAGGAAACAGACTGGTAACACAAACTACTCTAACATTAAGAGTACTACTAACTATATACAAGAGAAAAAACTAAATTAGCTGAGAGGTTGAGACCACACAAAGCTCCGACTCCAGTCATGGGTGGTAAGAAGGAACTGAGGAAGGGTCAGGACAGCACTGCCTCATGTAGCCAGGACTATAACCACAAGGTGCGAGTGCCACCCCTCTACAGGTACTGCTGGGCAAATTTCTCCTGTTCTGGTGTGCTGGGAAGACACACACCTACATGGAATACATGGCTGCATCTACTCCAAGAAGAAGAAAGGGCTACAGCTTTAGACACACAGCATTGCCCATTAAGTGCTTACCTGGAGGAGAGACTACTGCATGTTGGTTCAAGTGAGGAGGAGTGCTATGCTCAGGTTGCTGGGGGAGATGGGGTGGCATCTCTGGCTGAGGAAGATGCATGATGGGCTGGGTGAAATGTGTGATAGTGTCAAACATGTTCCCTGGGAGCGGATGCTCCATGATGGGGACCTGTGCAGGTACGAAAGGAGGGGGAGAAGACTTCATCGGAGGCGGTGCTTGTTGAGGGACAGGCTGTGGAGGCAGTGGTTGCATCTGCTGCTGCTGCTGCACCTGCTGATGGTGGTGGTGGTGATGCTAGGGAAGACAAAAACTCATGAGATCAGCAGAACACCACCTCATTTAAGTTTCCAGCCTTGTGTCATCTGGTATGCAGGGAGGCAGCTCAGAACAATTCCAGACATCAATAATGGAGGGACTGAGCCTGTGGTTGACTATAAGCTCCTGATCTAAAAGGGAGATCTAAATAAGAGTATTGTTTTAACAGCCTGTGTGCCCGGCCCAGCCCAACCTCTCTGATGATTCGGCGGTCAATGTATACTGAGGATGCTAATTCATAGGAATTCTCTCATGGCTCCAGGAGGGAGGCTTCTCCAAAACTCACCTTTTTTTGCTCTCTCCCAGAGTGCCCTTTCTTCTTCAATTTTGGTGCCATTTCTGTGGAGAAAGGAAGAAGGGATAATAAAAGGGTTAGCATCCAGGTGCTGCTCTTCCAGGAATCACTGACACAAATATGGGAGCAACTAATATTACTGATCTCAGTTACAAGTACAACACTTAAATCACAGGAAGAGTAGCGAAGTTTTGGTGCTCACTGCAAACTGCTCTCTCTGAAGCACTCACGAAGAACACATTTTCAGACACAAAACCAGGCAGCTTTTCCCTGATTTTACCTTTGGAACTTACTACAGATTCCTGAGGAAAGAAATTCAGTTTCCTTGGCTACATCTTTGTTCCTTCACAAAACCAGGAAGGATCAGAACTTTCAAAAACATCAACTACAATGATTTACAAAGAAATTTCTTCAAGACTTTGACCAACACTAATTCTTCGGCCACAGGCCTTTGGGACACCAAAGTGACAGACTATAAGAATTGGTTAGCCCTTGCCTATATTAGAGTTTCTTGGAAATCTCTCACCAGTGCAGTGCCACCGGTGGTAACCAAAGTGGGAGTTAGTGTGGCTAGTACTCAGGGCGCTGCCAGAATTTGTGTCATGGTGTCTTCTATACCCATTCTGACCAGTGTTAGGTAACGGTGGTAAAAATGCCAGTGGTCTACTGAAACTACTTCCATTGCTACCATTGGTGGAGCTGGAATGATAGAAAAATCTTTCAAATAGCCTATTGGAGATACAACCTGACAGGGCTGCAGAGAGCTGGCTGTGAAGCAAGTGTTTTCACAGCTCATTAGTTAGCTCAAGAGCACTTATTTGAACATTACAATGTCAGTGATGGAGAAGAGAAAATAAATAGACAGCAGCCATGATAGAACAGATGCAACACAGAAAGCCATCCTTCCTCTCACACTGGAGAATTGTTAAGAGTTTGCATCTAAGGGCCTCTTACTGTTTAAACAAGAAGAGGGCTTAAACTCACCGCTTTCTATCAGAGGTCATACTGGGAGTCAAACAGAAGAAACTTTCTTCTCCACCCTAAAACAAAACTGTCTGGGACTTTCAGCAGCTTTCACTACCAGTCAGCCTCTCTCCATTGGTGAAAATTTGTTATATATTAGAGCTTCCCAAGACTTCCTTTGCAGCTTACTTCAGAGTTTATTAAAATCAACAAAAATGAAAGGCACAATATTGACCATCTGGCTTAAATTTCCTCCCCTGGAGAATTCCAGCCAAACACCTGAATCAATTCCCTTGCTTGAACGTGTTCTACTTCATCATTATTTGGCACGCCCAGTGGTGTGGGGTTAAGACTCAAGCACTACCCCTGAACATGGGTTTAAAACAGCCTTGGCAAAATTCTAGTGGCCCATTCATGCCCCAGGTGTTTTTTTTTTTTTTTTTTTTTAAATCGGTAAGTAAAGTATTCCTATTTTCACCACCGTGAATCCTCATGGGAGGGGACAGGCAAATATGGTAGAATTTGTACTTAGGCTGGTAAATTGAAGCCAGACTAGATAATCACTTTTGTACCTTCCGGCCTTGGAATCTATGAAATTTTCATAATTTTGCAAGGCCAATACAAAGTCAAACCATTTTGTAGCAAAATTTAAGATGATCTAGTAAGTATTCAGACCCTCTTCCTATGTATATCATGCTTCCTTCATATGTGTCTCTCATTATGAGTTTCCCTGTGGTATAAGGTAAATACAGCATAATTAAAGTATTCCTGGAGGTCCCTGCAGCCACCAGGGTCTATCATTACAGGGATTCCCTAAGCTTTTCAGGAAGCGATATCATTTTACCAGAGCAAGACCTCAAGTGTGTTGACAGACTCCCATTCAACTGTTCACATTTTCCATGGTTCAGGCTGTATTCGTTACCACTAGGAACAGCCCAAGCTCAGCTGCAGGTCAGAACATGTCCAAGAGTAAATGGAAGGTGGGTAGCAGAGATCCTCATTACAGTATTGGGAGATGAAGCATCAACACCATTGGTTGGGGCCACTAGTCATTTGAGGACTACTGTACAAATCTGACACGTTGCCAGTCTAACTTGGTACGAATAATTACTTAACTAGGCCTTGACCCAGCAGAAGACATTTCAAAGAGTCAATAAAACCTCAGTAAGTTACATGCATTAAAGCTCATGTGCTAAACATCCATACAGAAGTGGATGGAACAAAAAATAAACAATCCTTTGCACTTTTCCTCCGAGGCTCTCCAACCGTTTTACAAATGGGGCCAAGTATCATCATTCCCATTTTACAGATGGGGAATCTAAAACATGGGAGGTTTAACGTCGCTCTCGAAACTGTACATGGTAGAGCTGAAAATTGGATCCCAGTCCAGTGCATTTTCCACTGGATTAAAATTGAAAAATGATTATGGTTAATCTGCTTGCAAACTTGTTTAAAAGAGTAGATTTTGACTTAAATATACAAAGCCATCTTAACCAGCCACTTTGATGTTACTTTGCACAAAGGAGAAAGAGAGAGTGGTTGATGTTTTCTGCTATTAAGTGACTTGCCCCACATAGACTTTCCCCATCTGAGTCAAAAACCCAGGTAACCGAGAGAGAGGCTGAGAGAGAATTAATCACAGGAACACCACACCAATCAACTGAAGAGTCACCACCGAGCCACTGAAAGGCAAGAAGGAAACACAGCAACATGTAGGTCTTCAGGAAAATCATGTTTTACAACTATTCACTGAGGTCTTTTCTGAGTTCCTACTCTATGACTGAGGGCAGAAAATAGAAGCCCCATACTAATCAGTAAACTAAAATCAAATTTACAGAAAAGTTGTCAAAATGACAGATGTCAGTCTCTGTAACAGTTAAGTATCTAAGAGACTGGTCTGCTTTACTGTGAGCCATACACTATGTGAGGGGTTTGCAAATGTGCTTTGGAGCCTGTAACTGCCACATTCTTATCTGATGCAAGTGTAATATATATAGCAAACAGAACCTGATTCACTTTGCTATAAACATTCTACTTGCTGATCCACTTTTACCTTGTCTGCATCACAAGAAACTTCCTACCATGCATACCAAACTAGGAGGAAACTGAATAAGCTGTGTGGCTGGAAAAAAAAAGTTACTGAAGGAACCAATATTTCTGTCATGTTCCATTTAATCAGAAGAAAAAATACCAATGGGAAGAAATCAAAGGATGGGATACAAACAAATGTGGGGGGTTCCAGGAAAGGAGGAGTTTTGTAAAAGGACACCACCACTTGAGGGGAAGAGACAAGGAAAACTATGAAATATTTGATCTTTGCAAATCAATGGGATTTGAGAGAATTCCTCTCGACAAGTTGCAGATTCGCTGCATAAGTACACAAGGAAGTTGCACTAGTAAACATTATCAGCGAAAAGGCAATTAAGCCAGTGTCACTCCTATGTGAATGGGACTGGAAATGGGAGATTATACATAGACAGTCCCCAGTTTCAGGAGTCAGCCAAAAATGCCATGTTTAATATATAACATTTCTCATTTGTACTTTATGTCAGAGACCCCCTAGCTTCATGGTTTCCATGCAGCTGATCAACATGTATGTGTTTTGCAATAGTAAAGGTGTGAAAAAGAGGGACTATCAGACATGTTATAAGGCTGTGTGCAAGTATCAACCCTGAAAAGCAGTTAAAAAGGTACCAAGTGGTGTCACTCTGACCTAGTTGCTTCTTTGTACAGGTGTTTGCTCTCACTCCTATATTCCTCAGAGGTGTGATGGCTAGCTTCTAACCAAGCTCCTCAGAAGCGGCACGTTTGCTTACTGGTGTGCATATTTCTTGTAATGATATTGTCTTTAGTTTAAACTGAATTATTGACAAACTATCACATGTTTAGCCAAGATACTGGACCATGCTCTGCACATAGGTAAGAGAAAATGGTTTGGTCTGGATTGACAAGAAGCCCCATTCACTTTATATTGCTCTGAGCAAACGGTTGTGCATCTCCTGGTTTGTTTGGATCAGCAGTTCTGTTTAATATTAGACTCACGGGTGTGATTCCGTGGGACTAAAGAAGCTATGGACACAGCTCCACTCCAGCCAGCCACAGTACACTAAGCTTCTGGCCATTTAACTAACCAGGAGGTCTCCAGAAATGCAAGAACGGGCAAACAAAAGACAAAGTTATAAAACGTGGCCCAGAAAATCACTTTTCAGTTTTACTCTGAATAGTCACATCAGCTATTTTAGAGATAAAATTTTGCTGCTTTTTATTCTTATTAACCCTGCAGAGCCAACACAGCCAAGACTGACTGAGCTGCTGATTCTATTCCATCTTGTGTATCTACAAAATTTCTTATTAAGTTCCAAATCAGTGTTACACTTATGGAAGTCCATGAAAGGCACCAAGGGCTCCGCATGAACTAAATCTGGTTCACAGAACCATTATGATGGTTCTCTTCATACTGCATTTCAACTAAGCTTTGGCTCTTAGAGCCCAGGTTGAGATTTCAAGGCTGGTAGTTAGAAAAAAATTTCTACTTGTGCACACAGCACATCTGACACAGAAATCCTCAAGACACAATAAATATGGGATTCCACGATGCCATTCTCACAAAGTCACTTTTCAGAGTAGAAACACTAAGATCAGAGCCCAGTTTCCAGTAAGTGAAGCCTCTGCTTACAATTAACTTATTCTATCAAATAGCTTTCCTCTCTGGAAGGTTCTAGGGTATCTTCCCCACTCTCACAAGTTTTTCCAATTATTAATTAGTTACTTCCCCACACTTTCACTGAGGAAGGTGAAATACTCAATATAATAGTATACAATTATACACTTGGTAAAAATATTCTTTCCATTTTGAAATGACTTCTTAAAACTGCAATTCCATTATACAAAAGGTACATTTTCTGTAGCAAACCAAACACTTTATTTATTTTTATTTAAAAACAAAAATATAAAAAAACTATACAGCTTGTTTTAAAAAAAGATTGTGGTTACATTACTGTTAAATCAAAAAGCATGCAGATAAAAATATAAAAATAAACAGATTTGTATAAAGTAATTATTTGTAGATGATAAATGCTAATTGAAGTGCCTTAAAAGGAATCTGAATCAAAATGGCAATGACAGTCCATTCATTGTCAAATGCATTCTTACTTTCTAGGATTACAGTTTTGCTAGTAACATGCAGTTATACATTCCAGTAAAAATCAATCCCAGTTCCCAGCAGTTTATAGAAAAATAAAATACAACAGGAACAATCATGTGATTTGGAGAAAACATTTTAACAATGCTAAGAGACTGCAAGTAAAAACTTTACAAAATAGTTTTGGTTATAAAATAAACTTCCCTTGATAGCACAGAGAACCTCCATACTACCCTGGTATTAGAGATGAGCTCAAAATGTGAATACTGTGTATAAGTGACTCATGGTTTCCGGACTGTGTTGTGGTGCTTTCTTGGCATTTTGCTGGAAGACAATTAAATCTAATTGCTTCCCTTCCCCTGTTGTGCAGGGAGAGCAGATCAACTCATTGTGGCTTCTATGCCACTGACACAGTCATGTAAGGCAGAAGGGTTTCCTAAAAAATGTGGCTAAAGAAAGTTGTTAGCAGTAGCAAGAGCACTAAAGCCCAAGGTTCAAATTGGTCTTGGATAAGATGTATATCTAGCTACAGAAAAAGGGATACCTATATTCTAATGTGCTGGCATATCAGTTTATTGAATTTCTAATGGAACTATCACCTTAGTAGAAAAATGCTGATGCGATATTGTCAAATTATTACATTAAAAAACACTAGGGTTTTGAAGAAAAAACCCAACAACCCTAATCTTAACAGGGCAAAAGAACAGTGATTAAAAATAGTACTTAGCTTTTCTATGTATCACAGTACATAAACACACTAAGGCCTGGATCCTGCAATCAGTTATGCAAGTGAATAGTTTCTTAAAATAGGATTACACTCAAGTGCAGGTGCCTAGTGGACTTTGAAGCTCTGTATGGTGCTTTACAAATATTAATTAGTTCTCCTTCCTCAATTCAGATGCAACCAGAATCAGCATGTTGTAAACTGACAAGGAGTGGTGTATCAAGATGGTAATTCTTCAGTGGGCTCAAAACCAAAGCAAAGCACTTTTCCTGACGTCTCATTAGAAAATATGGAAACTATGTTTTAAAAAATGAACATCCCCAGTGAAAAGAATAAAGAGAAGAATATTCCATACCCAAACTCCCAACAAAAGAGTTTCTATTAAAATTCACCACATTAAAATAGAATATTAAGCCAAATTTTATACAGTTATCAGAACAGTAAGGGTGCAAATTTGATCAGTCATAGAGCCTTGACAGTTGAATTTCAATAGTCAACTCCCCAACTGCATAGTTCTCCGAGTAACTACTCAAGTGGTTTGCAGGACCATAGATATAGCAGTGCTCTTCTGCAAAGCCCCTTTACTGATGCTTAGGGCCCTACCAAATTTATGGCCACGAAAAAAATGGTCATGGACCGTGAAATCTGGTCTCCGGCTGTGAAATCTGATCTTTTGTGTGCTTTTACCCTATAGTATACAGATTTCACAGGGGAGACGAGCTTTTCTCAAATTGGGGGTCCTGACCCAAAAGGGAGCTGCAGGGGGGGTGTCACAAGATTATTTTAGGGGATTCATAGTACTGCCACCCTTACTTCTGCGCTGCCTTCAGAGCTGAGTGGCTGGAGAGCAGTGGCTGTTGGCCGGACGCCCCGCTTTGAAGGCAGTGCCCTGCCAGCAGCAGCACAAAGAAGGGTGGCAATACCATACCATGCCATCCTTACCTCTGTGCTGTTGCTGGCGGTGGCTCTGCCTTCAGAACTGGACTCCCGGCCAGAAGCCGCTGCTCTCCAGCTACCCAGCTCTGAAGGCAGCGCCACCGCCAGCAGCAGCGCAGAAGTAAGGGCATCAGTACCACAATCCCCCCTACAATAACCTTGCAACCCTCCACCCCTTTTTGGGTCAGGACCTCTACAATTACAACATCATAAAATTTCAGATTTAAATACCTGAAATAATGAAATTTATTATTTTAAAAATCCTATGATCGTGAATTTGACCAAAATGGACCCTGAATTTGGTAGGGTCCTACTGATGCTATTAGGAGTGTCCTTGGTGATTAATACAAAGTTAATTCTAGATTCTACTGAGAGAAAATTAATCTCTTATTTTTTCTTCCCCCATTTGGTGTTTCCCAGGGAGGAGCTACAACAGATAGGGAGTAGTGAGCACTTCGAAACATTATCTGCACAGTAAGGCCTTGGCTACACTTGCAAGTTACAGTGCTGTAAAGCCTCCCCCAGTGCTGTAACTCACTCCCCGTCCACACTGGCAGGGCACTTGCAGCGCTGTATCTCCCTGGGTACACCACTGCAGGTACTCCACATCTCCGAAAGGAATAACAGCTGCAGCGGAGGTGGCTAGGACTCATGGCTGTACTAATCAACTCGTCAAGTGGCCAATCCTCTCCATTGTTGTGACCGGCTGCAGGAATGTGGAAGTGCCGGTTTCAAAGCTCCTACCACAGAGAAAAGCAAACAATCTGCAGCTTGCTTTGAGTGAGTAAATGAATGAGCAGGGGGCCGGGAGTTCGGAACTTGCAAACATGCTGACATGCTCTAAAAAGCACTCTCTCCCCCCCACGCTCCCTGTCACAATCCACCCCACCCCCCCGTTTTGAAAAGCACATTGCGGCCACATGAATGCTGGGATAGCTGCCCATAATGCACCACTCCCACCACAGCTGCAAATGTTACAAGTGTGGCCACACCACTGCGCTGGCAGCTGTCAGTGTGGACAGACTGCAGCGCTTTTCCCTACTCAGCTGTACGAAGACAGGTTTACCTCACAGCGCTGTACAGCTGCAAGTGTAGCCAAGGCCTAAGTTAAGACTACAGGGAATCAAGTTTCCTATTTCAGAACCCAAGGGTCAAATCACCTCTAGGAGTTTAGCAAGTAAGTTTATTCATATAGAGCCATATGAGGTATTGAAGGTACAACTGTATGAGGGGAATGGTGGCCTACTGAATTAGTAGGCAGGTCAGCTGCTGTGTACAAGCTCTGCCAATCTGACACCTGGCATTCTGTTCACAAATCACTATGTGTGGATATGAATGCCTCCTCAGATGCACCATTCAAACTACATCCTGAATGCAGGACACTAGGGTAGAATATCCTAGCTCATCTACATTTCCTAGGTGCCAGATGATCAGGAACTTTGGGCATTAAGCCCACTAAATCTGAATTGGTAGAGACTCCCCACCCATGTGAGAAAAAGAGGATGAGAGGAAGTTTCTGCATAGAGGACCCCCCCACACCAAATCTAGATGCCCCCATTCTCTTAAGTTTCTTAGTCACCACAGTATATCGCCGTTGTTAAGGAGTTTGATTGTTGAGAAGGGCAGGGCTGTCAAACATGACTAAAAAGCTACCTGATGCCTGATAAAGACAAAACAGAAGCCAATTAAATTCAAATGGGTGAAGTACTGTTGAGGAGGGAAGTGTTTTCCCCCCTCAGATTCATAAGGAAACAGGAAACTCTATTAAGGTACAGATTACAATTTAGCAGGGTCTGAAGTTTGAAAGGTCAGCCATTTAATCCATGCATAAAAATACATATTACAAACACAGGAAAAGTATCTTTCTTTTGCACAACTCACAGCTGAATTGGAGTTGACTCAAAATGTTCAACCCAAAAGTTTACCTTTGAGCTGAGCTACAGCATAGGAAGTTTCAGAACAAAAGCAAAATTTGCGGGAAAGCTGACACAAGTCAAGTTGAAACCTTAACTTTAGTGTTTGTTACCATGGAAATAATTTTAGTAGAATGGTTTCTACATATCAATGGTCTTTGAGGCTTTTCAGGAGTCATCTCAGGCTTGCTAACTAAGGCATGAACACAAAATAATACTCGAGATCTTTAGATGAGGTATAACATCACAATATTACTTCATTCATTAAAACTATGAAACATGAAACAATAGCTATGAAACATGGAGACCGAGTTCACCACAAGTATTGCCTCCCACATTCCCTTCCTCCCCCCAGTATGAATAAAACTGAGCTCTTTTGCTTCACTAAAGAGGTAAGAGGATACTCAAGCCAGAAAGACCCAGCACTGCACCTCTAAAGATAATTTCTGACTTGTTAACGTATATTTGTGTGTTCTGTGAGCTCTAGACACTCTCTGCCATAAGGATGCACCACTGTATATTATAGCCTGATCATTCATGACTGAATGATTAAGATCAAAAGAACAGATATGCTTACGAAACTATTTGTATTCTGTAGAAAAAAGGTTACTTACATGCAACCTCACCTAAGGCTGAAGATACAAACACCATAACTGAAAGAGGCAATGAAATCTATTCGAAATTTCACGGTACTTGCATAGAAAGTCAGGAGGTAAGAAAGTTACCAGCTAACTTGATGGTTGTGTTTCGTCTATATCACAAGTAGGTGTTTCCAGGATGAATTTCAATCTCATTACAATTCATAAAGATACTATCAAAACGCAACTAAAATTAAACTGCACTAATCCTTTAATCCTGTACCTCTGTTTTCATAGATTATAAAACTAAGGGACCATTCTTTTCACCTGGTCCAATCTCCTGCAAAATATCCTCCAGTAATTTGTTTTCTCTACTACTATCAATCTTCAAGGTATTAAATCTTCCAGGGCTGATTTTCAATGTAAGTATAGTACTCATGATTATTAACAAGAATGCTTTATAAATTCTGTTTTAAATTCTAGATTAAGGATTAGCAACAACAGGTGGATTAAAGTGAGTTGAGCAAAATCAACCCAGAATGTAAGTAGCTTTTCAGAAATCTGGACTACAGAGATGAGTCAGGCAGCTGTAAGAGAGCACTGTACTAGTGCATTAAAACCTGTCTTTAGTGACTACGGAGAGTGAACTGCAGGAGATTGGAGCAGAAGTGTAATTTCAGTATAACTAGTTATATAATGTGTACCTATTTTTTCTTATATATTATAGAATTAACTGGTGTGTATATTTTTACATGTATCAAAGTGCTTTATGATAAACCAAACCAAGATAAAATAATTTACAATTATAGGATTAAGATTTTTAGATGATTTAAAACTACATATATCTATTGCACAAAACACCAAGTACACCCACCAAACAGCAGCTCAGTGGGTAAAAAAAGGAAAAACAGAAACCAAGTTATTATAAAAGAGGAGCATAAGCAGCCAGATCTTATTACAAATTGAAGTGCAAAGATTATCAGTAAGATTTTAAATCTAATTTTCCACTTCACCAGTGCAGGTGTTTCCAAGATTCTCCTATCAGGATATATATTTAGCAACTTCTCCAGAATCATATTGCTCATTTAAACATTACAGAGAGAGAAGCTCAAAGGATGGCCAACGACAGGGCTGTTACAGTAAAGGGTATCATGAACTAACAATACATTAGTTACATAAGGTGTCAAATATACAATTCTAAAATGTTTAAACAATTACATTTCAATTCATGGGAAACAGTATTCTATATGTTAATAATTAAGTTACTATCCTGCAGTACAGGGTCAACAAGGGCCCCTATATTTAATCAGAAAAGCAGGAGAAAGATTTAGCAAAACAAACATCACTGTAAATATTCTAGACCAGAAAAATTTAGTTTCTTTTTTGGTAACAAAGTATTATCAAAACAAGTATATTCATTTGTACATATTCAAAGACTACTAAAAAAAAATCTGGTGACTGTAGCTTTATTATGTGGCAGAAAGCTTGATAAAGAATACAAACTGCGTTCAGGGTTGCTGGTTTTTAAAAACAATGTTTAAACTGAGAGAATTATAAACATATTATATGATTAATTTTGGAACAGAAAGTGAAAAATAAGAGCCAACAAGCTAAAACAAAACCAAAAATTGCATCCCAAGGAACATTTGCAATTTCAAAATAAATTTGAAGGGAAAGAAGGCTCACATACCAAACACATTGCACTATACCTAAAGGCAGAGTGCTGTCCAATGGCTCTAATGATAGCACTAAATCACTTAATGCCAACATTTTCAAAAACATCTGATTTCCAGTAGCCAACATGGGACACCCTAGCCACGATTTTCAGAGATGCTGGGCACTTATTGGGGCGTCAATTCAAGTTAAAGAGCTGGGTGGGGGGGTAGTGGGGGCACCTCAGCACCTGTGATAATCAAGTCCAAAATGGACACCCAAAAACAGAGGCAACCAAAATTAAGAGGCCAGTTTTGAAAACACTGGCCCTGTCATCCCAAGACTGTCAAGATGGAATCAGACTAGGAGATACGGATATGTTTTGGGAAGAGCAGTTTTACAGTCAGTTCTTATAGTTTTACGGAACAGAGAACATTAGAGAAAAAAAGTTCAGTCACGTTTAGAACTTCCCCAAGGAAGTGCAGTTATGGTACACAGTGGAGTACACTGGAGGCACTAATGTGACTGTTATGTTGCAAAGTTGAGCAAACTGTCATCTTACAGATTTCCATACCATACACCACATAAAACTTATAAAGAGCTAAGGTTTTAATTAGCTCTGCCTAGTGACAGCTTACTCAAAATACAAAAACTATAAAGCAATTCATTCTTAAGGATAAAGTGCTCTATGGCAGAAGAACAGAAGAGGTCTGCTCCCTAAGCCAATCACAATCCAAGAGGTCAATTACAGGACAATGAGCAAGTGAAGCTCAATTTCACTCATATCCACCCAATCAAATGAATCAGGTTCCACTGCCTCATTCTCAGGAAGATTATGAAAAACATTTAACTTAGAAATGGTTTTGTCTGGATCATGCACACTTGCCATGGAAAAAGACAGATGAGAACGTACGTTCTTTTTTTACCATATTGTGGCATCTTAGGGTTTGTCTACACACAGGTTTTGCACTGATTTAACTATAGTAGTATAGCCAAATAGTAGTACAAAAACTTCGTAAACCAGGCCAAGATATCCATAACTGTGCTTTTGCAGACAACTGCATCACACTGGGAATAAATTTCTGAGGCAAAGAGGAACAATACTTTTTTCATTCCCGTGTCTCAGACCTGAATGAGCAAAGAGTCATGCAAGAAAGACCAGAGAACTTGATTTCTAAACAAGTTTTTCACAGAAGCTTTGGCAGGCCTAAGTCTGCATTAGTCAAATAAAGCCACTGAAATACAACAATTGTACAACAACAGTCTATGGCTTGAGTGTAAATGTGGCAGCTCTGCCTCAAGACTTATCTAGTAGCAGGAGACCATTTTCTTCTAACATTCTCATCCGCTAACTCACACTATGAGGACAGCATTCGCGAACACTGAAAGTTATATTTTGACCAGTATTAAATATAATTTCCTCTAAAGAACTATCGTCAGGAGTTCCTTTCAAAAATCTGAATTTAACTTAAAAATATGCTTGACAATATAATGCAACTTAAATGTGTTATATTTAACTACAGTTTAGTGCAGATTTTCCCCCCCAAAGAAAATACAGGCTTAAAATCGGAGTGTTTGTAGGAAGTGTCATCAGTAAGCATCCAAAGCAACTCCTATAAATACTAATCTCTGCTGATTTGGGGGGGGGGGGGGCAGAAAAGCAGAGGCGAGTATTTAGCATACATGTGGGGCTTGTTTTGAAGTTTTAGAGCAGTATGCATTCAGCACCTGTGCTCTTAGGCCTCTCCAAACGCAATGGCAGGCCTGAAAATGTATTACTTCAGTCACAGAATTTCTTACATTACAAGTGCATTTTTATTTATTTTTACTCCTGTTTGCACTTCAGAGTCAATCCAGCTATAGAAGTGGAAGCAGGACTCTTTTCTACCTCATACATCTTCATCAGACATAGTTAACTATGTTAAAGTTGCAGAAACTTTATTACTGGTGATTTATGTGCCAGAAAGAACCCAGCTTAACTTTCAGAACCCACACAGAGCTGGCAGTTCGAGAAAGAATAACTCGAATTCTTAGCTATGCAGCTTTGCTCACTTCGACACATATGAATGCCACTTTAGTTTCTTAAAGTGTGGTTCTTCCTCTATTTCAGAAGTGCAAAAACACCCTCAGCTTAACATGCCTAAATCACAAATTCTGAGGGCGTATCAGCTGAGAATAGAAAAGCTATACAAAGCCATTACTGCTCACTAAATTCATCCTACTTTTCCTGAAGAGAATTGTTTCATGCCATTGTTTTTATTTTTTATACATAAACCCACATTTCCTCAGCTGTTGTTCAGCAAAATGACCTGGTGCAGAAGTGTTCCTGGTGAGAACACTTACACTCCCCAAGAGCAAACTGTAATTTAAAAATATGTAATTACATCACTGGCCAGATAGAAAGTATCTGGGCATATGTTACAGGTTGGCTCTCCCACAGCAAGGAAGAAAAGCAATAAAATCTTGTAATCTTGGGAAGTGCAAGATGCCATACCCCCATTTCCAAGTTTCATATGTCGGGTCCAATACAGGCAACTGCAACATGCAGGATCTACACTGTGTGTACTCTTTTAATTACAAAGACAAAAAAATTAAAGACCAAGCCAGTACTGAAAACATATTTATTTATACAGAAGACAGGTATAGGACTGAGTCTTTAAATAAGCTGCATCTAACCTGTTTCTGAATCTTCACTGTCGGAGGAGCTGGATTCACTGGTGCTCTCAGACTCTGAGGAGGAGAACCCCTTCATTTTAGAGGAACCAGCAATTACATCCACTTTCTCTGCTGCAACAAGATAATAGTACAATATTGTCAAAGGATGACAAAAATAACCCAGAATCCAGTCTTGTGCTGTATGGTCCTCCTGTAATCAACAACGCCCGTAATAGGAATTCTATTGCATGGAGGGCTGCTTGTATGCTGATGCTCTATAGTTGGGGTCATAAGTAGCTTAACTAAGTAAAGTACTATTGCAATTGGGCAAAGCAAACTCACTGCCCTGTTCCCATGTTCCTTCCTCGTCCTGAACTTTACAAACTAGGGCAGAAATGAAGAGTTTGCCCTACTGTTCCCAATTCCCTAATGAGGTAACAAATACAACTTTTGCCTAAATAACCCATAAACATGCATGTATCAGATTCTTGCAGAAGGAAAGTGTGCTAGAAATGTTCACACACATTATTTACTGACTAGATTATACTGGCCCATAATTAATGCATAGTATTTTTTTAAAATAATGCTATTGACCCAATGAATTACAATGGGTCCAAAACTGCATATACTCAATCCTGCACATGACCCAATCCTTCTGCAATCTGTGTTAGAGAAGGCTTTTCATGCATATGCAGCATTTGACATTTACACTTCAAGCTCTAGGCTATTTTTCTAGCTTACAAGTGATGCTTAGGCCAGCAGCACAAAGGGCAATTTCACATCTTATGGCTTGCTGAATTCCAAACGTAAAGGTTTTATTCGGATATATCAGTACAAAGAAAAGCATGGGAATGGGATATTGGAGAGTTCTGCAAACTCCCCTCTACGTGCGCAGTCACTTTTGATTCTGTAAGAGGCTTTATTCAACTTTAAAATGCTTTTCTGAGCATTAACCATATATTAAAAACTAAAACAAAGTCCAAAAACAGCTCCAAAAACTGGTGGAAAGAATCCAGGATGGCAGCCCCAGTGTAGTGAGTCTCATGCCTGGGACAATCCAAAATCCAGGCCTATACATGTGCCAACTGTTTCACAGGATGGCACCCCAGTTTGGCATGAGAGCATTCTTTCAGTGAGAAGAGGTGCTTTGGGGCTTTTTTGGCACACTGAAGGTGAGTTTGCAGCCCAGAGCAAATACTGTTGTACAATAAAAGAAAACTAAATGGTTTTTACAAGAAAAGTTTGCATGAGATTGAAACAGCATGTAATATTCCATTTAGCTGGTAGTATGATGTGTCCCTTGTATCAAGTGTTTGGAGTGAAGAAAATATTTACATTAGAGATCAAAGTACAGGGATATTAAGATAAAATGAGCCCTAAATCACAAGCCATTGAGTTAAAGTCCAGTGGTAAGATTTAACACACATGCTGTTGTGCCATTAATCTATCTTTTGATAGAAAAGTAGTAGTTTTGAAATGAGTTCTTCTCTTCCCTGGCATGAGGATATAAATACCTATATACACAGTATGTGCATCATCTCTCTCTACATGTGTGTGTCTGTGTGCGCGTGTGTGTCTCTCTCTCACAAGATTTGCACTACATCGCTGGAATGTGAAGTAAACTGCTTTGAGGATGAAAGGTACCTTGAGGTTTCCTCTTCTTCCGTAAACATGATGTTACATATCTCTCCAACTCCCGCAACGTGGATGGCTTTAATGTCTCAAAGTCAATTTCAATCTCATCAGGATTGGAGTTTTTAAGCGAGGGTTCTCTTGACTGGATGATATGGACAACTCGGCCCAGTTTCTCACCAGGAAGTTTATTAATGTCCAGGCTCAGCTGCCTCTTTTCCTCATAGGACATTGGCTTACACTTGTCCTCCTCCTCAGACTCGTAGACAGGAGGGGGTTTGCTGTTCTTCACCATCACAGGCTCCTTCTTACTACTTAGGAATAATTATAAAACATTATTATAGAAACACCAAAATCGTGAGGAGTTTAAAAAGCAGCAGCTTGATATTAATGTCTTAAATGTAACATTGATTACATTACATTCTAATTAAAAATGATCAAAGTTGTTTATTTTCAGTAGGCTATTAAGAGTACAATTGGAATGGGTGGGTAAGAGGGCAGAGAGAACAGAACGTGATAGATAGGCGCTCCTTGGTGACATTCATTTTCAGCATTAAATATATGAATCCCTCTTATGATTTCTGACTTCCTGATCTATATGTGCATGTGGGAGAGGAGGGGAAGCAAGAAGCAGCAGGCATAAAAAAAACAAAACACGAAAAACTGTCCTCAGAATAAGTAACGATCTGTTAGAGACTTCATATACTAGGGTTGTGGTTTTATTCTGAGAATACAGAAATTAGACTATCACTGATTTTGAGAAACTAGGTTTGTAGTTATAAAAAGGATGTGTATCTAATTGAAGAGGTCACACTTCAGCCAGATTCATAGCACCTCAGCGTTAACACAGAATGCACAGCCTATGTAGCAAAAGGATTACCAATGAAATTAGAGAAGTAAGAGATCTATTAGGCCACAGTCAGTTCAGTTCCCTGGGGTGAATTTACAATTGAGCTCTACAGTACATTGTCTAGTATTTTATCCGGCCTCAATGCCCTAAATAGGGGGTGGGGGTAGGGGATGAGAAATGGGCTCATATCCCTTACTTTTGACAACTTTGCAGCCTAATCAAGCTCACTGCAAGCAGTTTGTACTTATATGCAAACTACATTTTCCCCTTTCTTCATTTCATCCCATTACCCGAAGTTATGATGCTTTGTTGCACTGTAAATAGTTCCTCCCCCTGGCTGGGGGTTATGCACTTGAAACACTTGGATATTTTACCTCTGCTGAGTTGTCACTTACCCAACTGTAAATATCTAGCTCATAACCTTTTCCCTGACAAGCCAATCCCTCCAGCACCCAGGAGGGGAAGATAGATGAAATCTAAAAAACTCCAGGATCTGGGATTCAATGTCACAGTGACAATATATAGAGGAACAAAAATTAATTCTCTATCATATCTCATACTGGATACTAATGGCAGCCCCACAAGCCAGACACAGAAGCACAGGGGTGCATGAGTGAAAACAAGTACTGTCACACTGAGGCACAACGGATTGGGGGCTGCACCAACACGTGTTCCTGGAACTGATACTATCAATGCCAAGGCCCTTACAGAAGCTAGAAACCCCAGAGTGAGCCATCACAGGCACTAGGGGTTACTGTTTGAAGTAATTCTGAATGCAAGAAGGTTGTCTCTAACTCTCTATTGTTCTTCAGTGCAGTAAAATACAAAAACTGCAAGATACGACAGACACAAAGCTGACCTTGAGTTACTGCTGTTGCTATTATTTTTCTTGGCCTTCTTGAGTGGTGGTTCCTTGGTTTTACTTTTCTTATTCTCCTCTACTTCTTCCTTCTTTTTGTGCTTCTCTTTTTTCTTTTCTTTCTTGTCTTTCTCCTTTTTCTTTGGTTTGCTCTGCTGTGGCTGGGACAGGGCAGCGAGCTGTTCATGCACTGCTTTAAGCTAAGAGGCAGACACACAAAGATCAAGATACTTTCGCTCTGCATCACCTCCACTCCCATATTCATTCCTTTCTTCTCCTTTCTGGCCTGGCTACTCTCACTTGCTTTCATCTCTTTGACTATTAAGTGGGTCAGTTCTAGATGCTTTTTATTGTACACTGATTTTTTTTTCATTATACTTTAAAGCACCCTGACCCGCTTGACAGGGGGTAGGAAGTTTTTATAAAGTTACTACTCTCCTCACCTTTCGGCCAAGAACAGACTGCCCACTTCCTCTGCGCCAGTTGGACACTAAATGCTATTGACAATGAATGATTTAATGGACGAGGAGGGCCTGTGAGGCTACAATGATTCAGATGGAGCACTGCCTGTATTCGGGGCTGCACCTCCCTATCAGAGGTGGTGGCTACAGGCCCCATTTTATAAGTTCAGGTGCCACACTTTAGTCTTAAGTTGAGCCAGCCCAAAACTGTATTCTATCCATTCAAATGACGCTACCTAGCTCAAGGCAAGGTATAGTGTGCTGCTGTGATTTTTTTGAACATTATATGTGTACTAAATAGAACATAATCAAATCTTTTGAAAGACATCACGATATTTATTAATACTTTTCCCATTAAGCCCTTTCAACGACAGATATCAGAGCACTTTACAATTGAGCTTCGCAGCCCCTGGGAAGCTGGTAGCTCATTTTACAGATGGATAAACTAAGGCAAAGAGCTAAAGCAAATTGCCCACGGTCACCCAAGTCAGTAGAAGAGTTGAGAATGCCTGACTCCTAGTTCCCCCTGCTCTAGCCCCTAGACCCGCAGAACACATTACCTACCTGTTCCTGGAGTTCTGCTAGTCGCTGAGCTCGTTCCTCCTCAGAATCATCTGATGAGCTATCGCTATCGGAGGAGCTATCACTGCTGCTATCGCTGGACGAAGGGGGGGCCACCTTGGTTGGGGGTGGCACCACTACTGGAGAGGAGGCTGGAATCATGGGTTCTTCAGGTTCATCTGGCATTTTAGCAAAGCGCATCTCAAAAACATCCTGGGGGAGAAAAACACATTGAAAAATAATGCTAGGTTTGCAAGTACTATACAAACACACATTTACAAGCAGCTCAGCATGTAATAATGATTATTATTCAAGCAACATAAGCACCTGACAAACACAGACAAGCCTTCCTCCTTGAAGGAACGAAGGGAGGACAGACTAAGATTCAATATATGTTCTGTACAGGCTTGGCAGAATTCAACTTCTGATATCGATGTTTATTTTTAAGCATTTTTTGTCCATTTAATTTTTCACAGTTGCAAAAAATTACAAGTTTTAAACTTTTTTTTTCTACTTATCTATTTAAATGTCCACAGTCGCAGGGCAGCATGGGGTGGTCAGTCAATTATTTAATGACAGCAGATGTAGAGATTCAAAAAGTTAAAGCTTTATTACCATTAAAATACAAATTGCCAATATCACATATACAAACAAACAAAGTAAATCTCCTTAAATCAAACAGTTCTCAAGCAGCATTTTTCTTACTTTGCTTATCTGTAACTTTCTATTATCGCTAGAAATATTCAGTTTGTGTGTGTATAGTGTAATTGAGGTTTACTGACATTTACCGAAAAAGATCTGATCCTTCAAAGCCTACTTATGTAACTAAATAAGGTAAGAGTCCTGAATTGATGATACTATCTACACAATAAATACTAAGGTGCAGGATGATCAAACCTACTAGAACAGCAGAACAGCTCTATGGATTAGCAAAAAGAAACGTTGATTGTCCAATTCAGGGCAGAAGCTTCCTTACTTATTAAAAGACAAAGTTCAGAGGGGGCAAACAATTCCTCAAAATTACTTCTAAAGAACAGAATTCAATGTTTTAGCTTTCTTAATTAAAAATAACTTTGAGGCAGCTTAAAGCTTACTACGCTACTACACTACCTCTCTGTTCACTCCTTAACTGATATTTTAAACAAAATTAAAGTCAAAAGGTAAACCTGAGATTTGGAGGATATGGTAGATTGAAGTCCTAAAGAAAAATTACAACTATGCTTGCAGAGTCAAGACCTTAATACAAAACCCAGTACAGAGATATACTGAAATGTTGAAAAAAATCCCCTTACAGAATGGCTAATACTAAATCTGAACAACCAGATGACATGGTTCAATGTGGACACAGGTGCTGAACGGCTGCATTTTATCTCCATTGTTGTTTGGCATTGCAAAAGACTGGATAACAAAGTGCATTAGCAACACAAACACCAGAACAGCATGGGCAGATGGAAAATGCCTAGAAGACCTAGACTTTGCTGATACTGCACTAGTGAGTGAGGCCCATAAAAACTTATAAAGACAGACAACTTGGCAAAAATAACACGCTAAGCAAGTTATAAGGCTAAAATATCAAAAAAGTAAAACAGTTCATCCACCTGGGCAGCACCGTTAGCCAACAGAGACCTCAAGAAGGAAGTGACATCAAGAACAGAGACGCATCCACAGCATACACTAAACTCAACCACCTATGGAAATCAAAAATATACAGTGCCAGAACAAAACAGAATTTTCAATTCAGAAGTAATCTCGGTGCTAACACACGGCTGTGAGAGCTGGAGAGCTACTAAAATGTTAGTCAGAAAACCAGACACCTTTGAAAGTAAGTGCCTATGAAAGAGTCTGGGCATTGGTTGGAAAAAACCACCAATGAAGAGATCTGAGAAATCACTAACCAGCAGCTCATTTCCACCAGAATCAGAAGGAAGCATTTGACATATCTAAAGCATGTACTGCAGATGCCAACATATACCCCCATGTGAAGCTGCCAAGTGGAAATGAAAGCACCCAAGAGCAATCTTAGGAACCCCCTTCAGTAGTGAGGGCAGAATAGTTGATCTCAACACCACAGAGCTAATGGGGAGCAGCAGCAAAGGACTGGTTTCTGCCTTCTGCACCAACGTTGGCATGGAAAGGATGTAAAAAGACCTTTACCAATGCTACTTCTCGTACAGACTATCTGTAAAGATTTGTCCAGGGGGAGGTATTCCTCTATCCTGCTTTTATGGTTAAATAATTTTAGCTTCTCTGAAGTCTTATTGTGTTCTTTAAAACCCTGGCAGGCTCTCCACCTGCTCTACAGTACTGGGTTGCTTAGAGTATGGTCGGAAAGGCAACTATGTAAAAAGGGCATCTTCTTACTCGACAGGTCTCTTCCCTGTGCGTAATATGTAAGGTTAAGATTTTGTCACTTTTACTAAAAACAACAGTCAGGTTGTGGGCAATAAGCAAAAATTCACAGGAGCCATGACCTCTCTGTGACTTTTACTTAAAATAACTGGGGGGGGGGGGGCAGCTGCTGGGGGTGGTATGACAGCTGGAGCCCCATGGGGGACTGACAGCCCGAGCCCCACTGCCACAGGGGTGGGGGGCACAGCTCTGGCTCCAGACACGAGTGGGTGGGGGCGGAGGAGATAGCCATGGCTCCAGCGGCAGAGGAGTGGTGCACAACCCTGGGTGAATCATAGAATATCAGGGTTGGAAGGGACCTCAGGAGGTCATCTAGTCCAACCCCCTGCTCAAAGCAGGACCAATTCCCAACTAAATCATCCCAGCCAAGGCTTTGTCAAGCCTGACCTTAAAAGCCTCTAAGGAAGGAGATTCCACCACCTCCCTAGGTAACCCATTCCAGTGCTTCACCACCCTCCTAGTGAACAGGGTGAAGTTAAAGAAGTCAAGAAGGCCTGGTAAAGTCACAGAATTCATGACTTCCATGACCTCTGTGACTAAATTGTATCCTCAGTAATATATATTGCATCCACTTTAGTGCCAAAATAAGATTTTAATATTGACATTAGTCTTGCAGAGCCAATGGGAGGGAGAAATGGATTTTACCCTGGGTCAGTCATTATCCTCTGAATTGTTAAACAAGTTCTGGTGCAGAATCTTTCTTGCTGACAAATTATATTCAGATATAACCCAAGTTGATTCTCAGATCCCAGATAGTAGGGCTGGCAATTAGAAACACCATCTTTTTACAGGTAAGGCAAATGAGAGACAGACACACAACGCTATCTGAACTAAATTCTCAGAGCACATCCTAACTGCTCAGTCAGGTAAATAGTGGCTGGGATTTAGTTTTTAAATAAGGCAAATGTAAAAAAGCTCTTCATGGTACAGAGGAGTCCCAAATGCCAACATTTAGTTACTATGACATACCAAAGCACCATCCTCACCTAGAGCAAAGGCAGCTGGGGAAACAAGTTAGTCTAACAGCAGAAGAGTCCATTTTAAATATTCTCTAACCCATTTATCATTCGATATGTAAAAACTAAAGCATGACTCTTTAAAAGGGTTATATTTAAAAAAATGTAAAAACACGTTTATGGTGAAAAGCCACATAAATGCTACCAATCATCATAATAAGTCTGTATTTGTCAGTTAAGCATGCACTGCTCAGTCATCTCTGCTCAGTCATATTTTTGCACGTTACAAGCAATCTGTGGCTTGTGCCTCAGAACAATTAAGGGGGTAATTCTGCCTGATTGATATGCAGTCATTTTGCTCACATATGGCCTACCTGACTTAGCTATTTAAACATACATTTAAAAGGAAATAACTAGTAGTGGGCCACATTACCATGACATCAAGGTTAAAGGCCCAAATCCAGGACCTTACTGTAAGTCTAGCTACCTTTCTGATATTTTACTTATAATTTCAGAATGCTGAATGCATTAGCTGCCTGGAGACAACCAACTAGGCTATTAGACATATAAGGCTGTACCATTTAAGTAATTTCCCCAAGATCTGCAATCTGTCTGGAAACTGGACTTTAACCACAATTCCCTTGAAGGAAACAATAGGGACAGGGGAGAAATAGTTTAAAAATTGTATTATTTTTTGTGTTTGTTTGTTTTTAAGACAAGTGCTCTTTGCATGCTGAAATTTTCTGTGCCAAGTTATACCCTGTACTAACACTTTATTCAGCACAGACAGTTTAAAACAAGAATTATGCAAATACCCTCTTAACAGTACCACTGCAGTGACTGCTGTCTGCCCTCCTTCTTAGCAAAGGTACAAGCTCCATTTCCTAAAGACAATGATTACATCATAACCAGCTGGCTACAGAAAGCAAACACCACCTCAATTACATTTACCACTTGACCAAGCAACTTGCAATTATACTTTAGTGTGAACCAGAGCGCAGAGTCACCTTTATGTGAAACACTGACTTAAATCAATGATATGGCAACTGTAAACTGAGAACATTTAAGAGTCTGGTATGAAAGCCTAAAAGTATTTTTCAACATCTGTCCATTTTGTTTGTTTGAATGTTTAACTGCAAAGTTTTTTTTCCCTGTAAGATTCCAAAAGACGACATAACCAATGACATAGGATTTTAGCAACACTTGAAACACTCACCATTATCCTTAAGAGGTTGAAAAAACTGAACTTTAGAGACATTAGTTTTTTCTCTCACAAACCTTATGCTGTTTCCCTTTGTGAACTCTCTCACTCTAGCAGAGAGACCAAGATGACCACATCTCAGATTTCTGACTCTTAAGAGGAACAGTTTTGTTTATATGTATTTTCAAGAGTCATAGACTTTTAAAATCAGATAAACAAGTTTTTTACTTATCAAAACCTTTGTGATTCACATTTGAATCCCTTTCATAGAAAGAGTGAAGGATTTTACAAATAAAACGTAACTTGTGAATAATTTAGATCTGAAGAAAATAAGGGATTTTGTTCATATAACTGCAGCTCTTCTCTTCAACTATATTTATATAGAGAAAGAGTAAATGTGGGTAAAACAAAAATACAATGGTTAGAAACGAAGTTTTGAAATGATAAATATGAAGAACAGCCCTAATTAACTGCTGCAAAAAACAAAATAAAAAAAGCGGTGTGTGTGTGTGGGGGCGGGGGAGGGCGGGCACACAAGTTCTCATCTTTCTCTATGACACACTTCTGCTGTCAGGATTTTCAGTACCATCCCTCTATCAAGTTTTGAATGCATTTAAAAGAATAAGGCAAAAATTCACCTTCTGCCTGGAAGTTCAACATTTAACCTACAGAGGTTGTTTTGTGTATGTAAGAGTTTCTCTCTTAACTCTACTGTATATACAACTTAGATTAGAAACTCTTTAGCACAGGGCACATATCTGCTCATCATGGTGCTACGCATACTGTTGGTATGAAAATAAATATTTACCCATGTATTTACGTAACTCATTTTAATCACGCACCAAATAAAATATGCTGCAGTATAAAAATTTACTATTTAAATATGAAACTATTTTAACACACAGTTAAATAAAATAAATCAATAACCTCATTTCACAAATCAGCTATTAAGCATTATCAAAAATATTTACACAAGAGACTAATGATTCCTTTGAACAACAAACATTTAACAGGACTTTTTAAATACGGAAACTGAACACAAAACCAACATGCTTTTCCTTCTCCTTTGTCCTCCCTTAGAGTACAGGCAAAGGATCACAGATACGAAATTTGTACTGACTTATATACTAGTCTACTTTGGCTCTTGTACCACACCCGTCACTATGACTTGAATGAAATCCTTTCTTGAAACCTTCCTGCACTTTTAATTCAGTCGCACCCATCTCTGAACTCTCATCAGTCTTGGCCTCAAGAACTCGTATCTGTATGATTTTTTCTCTATATGCTTTTTGTAAATCAAAGTAATTATAGCACCATTTGCCTTCCCATAGACTTTGTATACACTAGATTTTTTGCCAAAATATTCTCTCTGTTGCTACCTCCAGTTCAGCTTCTCAACTTGGCAGCAATGGTAAGTGCACTAGTGCACAGGTAACTCCAGGTGTGCATTTCCATTTTAACTACCGTATCATCCAACTTTGCTTACAGAAGGTCTAAGAAGATGCAGTGGGGTAGACTGTAGGCTCTTGAGGGGCAGGGACTGCCATTTATTGTGTGTGGATATCTATCACATTAGGGACCCAATCTGTTGGGCTTTAAGCACTACCGTAATACAAATTTTGATTAATCATATCATAGGGGGCCACCTAAAGCCCTGTCTGCCCTAACAAGTAGCACGGTTAGTGGCAAGTGTTTGGCAAAAAAAGCCTCGTGCAGACAAGGCTCTAAAGTTCCTGAAGTGCTTCACAAGCTTTACTGATCAGACAACCTTCCCACCACAAACAAACAAATTGCCTCTGCAGCTGAGGTGTTTAGCAATGAAAAGCAACACTTCCACAGCGGGGTAATGCAGAAACGGAAAACTACAATTGCCAACTGGATCCAGTAAGAATTAAAAATACAACAGGCAGAAAAAATAACCCAATAAAAGCAGCTTGAGGTTGACACAGATACCAACCATCTAGTGGCAAAAACACAGTGTTACCCTACTGACAAAAATTCACTGATTTATAGTCAAAGACAAGCAAACATCTTTATGAACAGCACAAAACAGTGATCAGAAATGGGCAAAGGGTTAACTAGTCACATCAAAACATGACACTATTGAGCACAGAGCCACGGAAAGAACCAATTTCTAGCACATTCTCAGTGGTTACAGACTGACTTTCCATTTTTAGTATGATGTAGGCGTCTCTTAACGTGCGATTTAAAACCTTATCTATGATCAAGCATAATATTCTCAGTTACCAGCGGTCTGCTCAGACCGAATTTTTAGGTCCCGCCCAAGTAGGGTCAAGTCATTTTTTGACGTGACTTCAACCCTGACCCTTCTACTCCATTCCCCTGAACCCGAACTGCGACTGTTGCTACCTCCTGCCGTGGGGTTGGCACAGAGGCAGCTGCATGCTCAGGTCCTGTCACCCATGCTCTGCTGTGTGTACCCTGCAAAATGAGTATGCTGAGGCATCACAATACCTCTCACACTGCAGCACACGCACACACACAGAGTAGCAGATGGTGGCAGACAGCAGGAGTAAGTCACACAGCTGCTGTCACAAATAACCACCACAGGCTGACCTCACAGGCAAGTGGAGAGCCAAACCCAGCTGTCCCAGACTTGACACTTGTAGTCTGGTTCAGACTGGATTGCAGGGCTTAGTATGAAAAACTGTTACTAACCTGTTCCGTAACTACTGTTTGAGATGTGAAACACATCTCAATTTCGCTTTTGGAGTCTGTATGCCCAGTGCATGGCCAAACTTTTTCCTTCAGCAGTACCCATTTGGTGGCTCAAACTTCCTCTGCTACTGTGCGTCACTGCATGCAGGTATAAAGAGCAGAGCTCCCTCTAGCCCCCTCAGTTCCTTCTTGCCATAACTCCAATGAAGATGGGTACAAGTGCATGTCATGGAATGGACACGTGCAACAGATCTCTAAGAAGAGCAGTTATGGAACAGGTTAGTAACCCTTTTTCTTCTTCGAGTAATTGCACATGTTCATTCCACTCTTGGAGACTCAGAAGCCATAAGACAGGAAGTGGGATTGGAATCTATTTCAATAAACATTGGAGAACAACTTGTTCTCCTCTAGCATTGTCTTTGGAGTCTTAAGCACAGCATGTGGATCATGGAGATGTGGACCAGGGACCAGGCTGCCACTACAAATGTCTGCAACTGGGACTTGTGTCAGAAAGGTCGCTGGGGCTGACCGTGACCTCATCAAATGAGCTGTGACATTAGCCAAAGTCATCGCGCATGCATATGCAGGGTGCAATCCAGGAAGAAATTCTCTGGGTGGAGGAGACCTCTTACCGTTTGCCAATGCTACAAACTGGAAGGATCTATGAAAGTGACTGATTTGTCCAGGTAAAATGGCAAGGCTCTTACGTCCAACATATGCAAATGCTCTTCTACCCAATACCACATATAAGCAGGGAGGAATACTGGCAAATTGGCTGGTTGATGTGGAAAGTGGAAGCCACCTTTGGGACCAACTTCAGATGAGGATGCAGGTAAACCTTGTCCTTAAAGATCATCATCTGTGGAAGTCCCAACATTAATGCCAGCAACTCCCCTGCTCATTTGGCCATGGCTAATGATACTAAAGACTAGACTATGTATATATACACGTTATGTTCACAAAGGCTGAGAGAAAGAACTGCTCTGATATAGAACAGAGTTCCAATGAGTGTCATGGGCAATAAAAAGGAACTGAGGGGGGCTACCTTTTATATCTGCATGTAATGGTGAATGGGGTGGGGGCTCAAGCTGCTAAGCGAGTACTATAGAGGGAAAAAGTTTCTGATAGCCACGCGCACCAACACCTAGAGTGGAATACACATGTGTAGTTACTCAAGGAACTATTGTTTATTTGCATACTATATAGACTCTCATGAAGTCTGTTTTTTCTATTATACACAGATTAGTAGCCAGTGTTGCAAGATTTTACACATTCAGTCTTAACTTTAGCATTTCCTGGCTTCCGAGTGCTTAACTTCGCAATATTGATATTTTCTTAATGTAATTTTTTTGCATGGAGTTTCCTAGCTAAAATTATTTGTATTGAATCTCCAAGCAAGCCAACAAAAAAACAAAACAAACAAACAAAAAAAACCAGTTACCTACCTTTTTGTAACTGTTTTTCTTTCAGATGTGTTGCTCATGTCCATTCCATTCTAGGTGTGTGCGTGCCCACATGCACAGTTGGGAGATTTTTGCCTTAGTGGTATCTGTAGGGTCGGCCACGCTCATGTATTGGTATATTAGGCGTTGCGGACCCTATGCCCTTTCAGTTCCTTCTTACTGCCCATGACGGTGGGTTGGAGCGCCTTGTCTTGCATCGCAAGAGTGTTAGTGGTCCTTACAGTCCATTGTTCTGTCTCCTTTGTTGTTAGTTGCTAGGTACTTAGTTAGATTTTTAAGTTAAGTGTTAGAGTAGTTGTTTAGAGTCCCGGCTTGGACTGTGCCTCGGAGCGGGCCATGCCCATTCCCCAGGTTTTAAGCCATGTTCATTGTGTAGCCGGCCGATGCCCATTAGTGACCCCCATGAGAGCTGATTAAAATGTTTGAGGGAGTCCCACAGAAAGGATAAGTGCAGAATCTGCAAAAACTTTCACCCTCAAACTCAGAAGGAGCGGGATATTTGCTTAAGGGCCCTCCTCATGGAGCTTGCGCTTCGTCCTACCTCTCGATCAGACTCCACACCTGGTACCTCGATTTGACCAACTCACATTCTTAGTCCTGGGAGAAGTGCCGGCTGAGCCAACTGGCTGTGACATTCTGGGCTCCAGGAAGGCAAAACGGCTGAGATCTGACTGATTGGCTATATACCAGTTCCATAACTTTCTAGCTTCAGCGCACAGGAAAGGGAATCTTTCTCTTCTGGTTGTTATCAAACATGCAAGCCACGTTGTCTGTCATGACTGTGATTGTTTTGAATCCTTGAGTTCCAACAAATTGATATAGAGACCAGTTGACTGAGGTGACTACCTGCCTGGAGTTATGAGTGAGGGATGGGAGTATCTCTCAACAAACAGCGATGCATCTGTTGTCACACTTATTATTGGAGCAGGTTGGATCAACAGGACACCCACACATACTTTGCATTAATCTTGCCATCAATCCAGAGAGTTCTTCACCTGGAGGGGAACCTTAACCTGTTCGTCCAATAGGTCCCCCTGAATCAGCCCTAAAAGCAGCAGAGGCATAATTTTGCATGCTTGGTCACAATGGTGCAAACTGTCATATGACCCAGGAGCTGCAAACAGTTCCTTACTGTAGTACAGGGTCTTCCTTGACTTGTCCCAACCAGATGTGACAAAGTTACGAATCTGTATGTGGGAAAGAAGTCCCTGGCTACCAACGAATCCAAATATACCCCTATGAATTGTATTCTCTGTTACAGGGGCTAATGTGGATAATTTTTTTTTTTTTTTTAATGTTTAGCTGGAGACCCAATTCTTGGAGGAGCGAGGGGGCTCTGGATGGAAGTTAGTACCGGTTTGTAAGATCAGCCCTTGACTAACCAGTCGTCAAGATATCGGGTGACTAAAATTGCTTCTCACCAAAGGTGAGCAGCTACTACTGCTAAAGCCTTTCAGAATGCCTTTGGGGCCAAACAAAGTCTGAAGAGAAGTACTCAGCACTAAAAACAATCCTGGCCCATGGTGAAGTGCAGGTATCCCCAGTGTGCAGGATGTATCTGTAGATCGAGGGCCGAAAACCAATCTCCTGCCTTTAGAGAAGAGATTAGGGCTGCCAGAGCCACCATCTGGAACTTTTTGGAAACGTGATACAAAAGTATACCTTGAGTAAAACCCCTTCCCCTGTGAGGTCTACTGCTCCTTGTCGCAGGGCTGGTACATCCAGTCACCTTTTGGGGGTGGAGGAGAGCTGCTTTACAGCCCTGTGGCTGGGTCTGTAGGGCTGTCCTTGGTCTTGAGGCAGCGCGGCCTAGCGGCCAGAGTCAATAGCTCAGCCCTTGCTGCCAGGACAGCGCGGCCTAGAGGCCAGAGTCAATAGCTCGGCCCTTGCTGCCAGGGCAGCGCGGCCTAGCGGCCAGAGTCAATAGTACGGGTGAGCTGGGCCACCACGCTGGGGTGAGTGGTGGCCAGGGTAGGGGGACCCGGGCCCTCCCTCTCCATTGGGTCCCAACCCAGGGCCCTGTTGGTGGTGGGGTTGCCCACCACCAGCTCACCGGGGATCCTACCAAAACACGCCGAGCTAGTCTCTGGTTCTACAACTGATTCCCTGCCAAGTTTCCCTGGGTCACTTCCTACCCAATTCTCTGCAGTTTGCCGTCTCTAGGTCCCCACGGTCTCTCCACTCTCTGTGGCATCCTGAGCCTGGGGGGTTGTCTTTGTCTGACTGGCCTCTGAATCCTGGAGTGCAGGCGGTCCTCAGACAGGAGCCAGCAGTGCACTTCCTTCCTCGCCAGCGGTCAGCCCAGACTGAGCAGCTCTGCTTCCTTTTATACCCGGTCTCCAGCTGGAGCATGCCCAGCAGAGCTGAGGGAGCATGGCCGCCTCCTCAGCCCAAAGAAAAGGATTAACCGCTGCTGCACCAGGGCGGGGCTGGTACAACTAAACAAAGGAGGGAGTGTACTTCTTGGCTCAGTATAGTCTTGTTAGAGGGGTCCCTGAAGAGGATGTGGAAGGGAGGAAGGGACAAAGTGGATGGTGAAGTCCAATGTTATAACCTCCATGACACTTGTGTCTGCTGGAAACGGGAAAGGCAGTCTCCAAAAGTGTGGAGGTGGGCAAAAGGTCGCAGCTTGCAAACTAGAGGTGAGGGAGGAGTTGAGCCCTTGACCATCCTGTCAAAATAGCTATTTCAAAGATGACTGGGTACTTGCTGAAGGTGGGTGGGAAACTTTTCCCCTCTGAAATCTCAGTCTCTTTCTAGCAGGTTCTGTGAAATCCAGAGAATTGTGTTGGGTATGATCTTTGGGCAGTTTGAGACCCACTAAATCTCCTCTTTTTTGTAGGAGTACATATACCCAGAAACCTCACCATAGCCCTGGAGTTCTTCAGCATGCACAGGGACTCGTCTGTATTCCTGAGAAGAGCTTCTGATCAAACAGGAGGTCCTCAACTGCATTTTGTACCTCTCTCACGAACCCTAACAGCTGGAGCCATGACACTCTGTGCATGACAATTGCTGTGGAGATGGATCTAGTAGCAGTGTCTGCAGCATTCAAGAATGCTGGGAGAGGGGTTCTGGCTAATAACTGTCTTAATGATAGCCTGAAAGTGCTCTCTATGCTCTTGTGGAAGATGTTCAATAAAGGTTGCAAACTTGCTGTAACTCTTGTGACATCATACTTAGCCATGTCTGCCTGATAATTTGTAATCCAAAATTGAAGGGTCACGGATGAGTAAGCCTTTCACCCAAAAAGGTCTATCCTTTTCTGGTCCTTGTCATAAGAGGCAGACCTGGAATAATGCTGTTTACCTGGCTCGTTTACGGCACCCAACACATGGGAATTAGTTGGAGGATGGCAAAACAAAAATCCTGAGTCTTGGGGTAACAATATTTTTTATCTGTCCATTTACAAGTTGCCCGTATAGTGCCATAAATTTTCCACATAGCCTCTGCTGGATCCATGAGCTCGTCATTATTGGGTAACGCAACCTGGGTAGGTGTCACTGGCTACAAAGTGTCCAGGAGCTTGCATTGTGTCTCTTTAACCTCCTCAAGAGGTATCAAGGGGGTGTCCACCATCCTCTTCACAAGATCCTGTAATCAGCAAAAAAGCTCAACCATCGATAGTGATGGAAACATGACTACTTCATCCAGAGACAAAGATTAAACAGGGGTTTGAGGGGTAGCCTTGTTGTCCACCCTAGCCTCCTGTTCCTCAAAGGTCTTCTGGTGTTGGGGGTTTGGTGGAGGAGAATGTTTGAGACTAGTTTCCTGGTGCAGTGGAGCCAGAGGTCTAGAAAATTGCTACGGATACGCTGCCCAAAGACCCTAGTGGTCCATACAGGAGAAGAGGTGGGACTGATCCCAGGACTGATCCCACTGTCTCTGACATGGACGAGAATCCTTATGGGTTCCTGTAAGTATGGGTTCCACAATCTCAGTTCAGGCCTCTATGTGCTAAAGTAATGCAAACAAACAAACAAAAACAACATAGAAGACTTCCTTGCATGGAATGAGACAGTTATGATCACCAGCCTATCAACCCTTCTTGTCTTTGTGAACCTGCTCCAAGTAGAACAGTAGTCAAACTGACAGTGCTCAAAATGTTCTCCAGACAAAAAGCCTATAGACAAGTGAGGTACAACCAATTTTTTCTTCACTTAAAACAAAGGATTGAGCTCTGCTCAAAAAAACCAGAATCCAAATTAAGAAGTTGCCAGAAGTTGGTGAATAGGAAACCCTTGTAACCCACCATTCAGCAATAAATTAAACCCCCATAAAAATGCAAACAAAGCAGGAAACTATTTTAAAATCTTGCCCGGAAGGATGTCATTGATATATTTTGGTGCATATCAGAGGGAAGAACATTCTGAAGTCGCAGGCACTCAGTGGAAAAAGACCAGCCTTTCACTCCTCTGTTATACAATAGGACAGTCACCAGGCTTAAAACTGCTCACTTCTAGTGCTACACTAGAAGGCTGGGCACAAAATGACCTTCAGATTGGCCCAAGACCTTGTCATGCAATCGTTGGATCCATCTATGCAGTATTGTACAGTGAAGACTGGGTAGAGATCTGATAGAGATGATTTAACATGGATCCCTAACATCACTTCAAAGCCTGAAAGGAGGAGGAGTTCCATGCATCTAACTTTTCACATCTTCATAATTTAGTCTCATTCTCCTAAGCAAAGTTAGAGGACACAATTAATGTGAAAATGCCCAGAATGCTGAGACTGGGAGGCCAGGATTTCAAATAAATTACTATAGGAGGTAGGGAAGAAGGAGAACGGTGATCTCCATGTAGTAATAGCCTGCAGCCTGGTACAGCACCCATATACCGAAGCCCTGATGTTTAGAACTGTGAGCTGTAATTTAAATTCCCTTGTGCTAGCCAAGTGCTTCCTGCCAGATATACCAGCATCATTGATGCTTGCAGGCTCTCTGTGGTGAATCCCTCAGTTCCTCCTTAAAACATATCTCTCTCCTTTTAACAATTTTAACAATGACTTTAAAAACTAACATGCTGTGTAAAATGCTAAGCAGATCACTCAGTAGTATGGAAATTCAGAGTGTGGCTTTGAGCATTGCTGTAGCTAGACAGTTATGATGCACTGACAAGAAACTTGAGAGGTCTCACACAGTGTGATGATGCAGTCAAAAGATCTAATGCTCCTTTGAGCTACAGCGCAGGATTCTTTATCCAAAGCCACACAGGAATAGAAGGACATATATATATAGCTTGAGTAAATGCAGCACACAGCAGCAAAAGTGATAGGAATTTAGATTCATGAGGAATATGAAACAAACATTAAAAAATGGCATATAGGAAAAATTCCCTGCATATAAGCCAACAATTTCTGCGGCATTTAACCTTTCATTTTAAAAAACAAAAGCAAGTTTTCACTCTTTAATGGCTGGGAAGAAAGCTTCCCAATGTGCAGACCTGCCTTCTTGAGTCTGAGGACAGGTCTAGTGTGTGGATGAAAGCCTGGTCCCACTGAAATCAATAGGAATCTTGCCTCTGCCTTCAATAGGGCCAGGATTTCACCCTGTACTTCCTGCTGCTTAAGGCTTTCAAAAACAGAGCTGAGCAAAATTAAGACTGGTCAGTGTCAGTGCAGCTATTCAGAAATTGACTAGAATTTCAGTATCAGAGAAGCCAGTCTCACTCTGCTGTTGCTTGGGAAAAGCTGTGAAAACCAGCAATGGAAGCTATATATAGGAGAAGAGGGTGCAAAAATGGAGGTTAAAAGTAGCAAGGGGAAGGGGCTGAGTTTTAAAATGTATCTGAAATGTATTTGGTAGGCAGGATCCAGCAAAACACTGCTATTTATGCATGACACTGTACCATGAGGACCACATCTGCCACGTCACCACTGGCTGCCTTAACTAAGGAGTGCAATTCATTGGGTTCTCATCAGGTCATTCAAAAACATGAAGCTTAAATAATGTATTCAAGGAGAACTCCTTCACCAACAGAACCAGTCTGTGAACTGTGAAAGAAACAACGCTGTTAGTTAGGACATCATTAGCAGAAACAGTGGTTTCACTAGGTAGCTTTGGTTACAGCACAACACATATGCCTACCCTGCACAAGACAGCTGCTACCAAATACCACTGTCTCTCTTAACCTGAAGAAGAGCTCTGTGAAAGCTTGTCTCCCTTACCAACAGAAGGTTGGTCCAATAAAAGACATTACCTCTCCCATATTGTCTCTAATATCCTGGGACCAACACAACTACAACAACTCTGCATACATGGATCAGAAGCAGCTTTTTAGGGCTGTGAAAGCTCAGGCTAATTATGTCTTTAAACAGTCCCACAATTGCAGCAAAGAAGCCACAAAATAGCCACCCATAGTGCCTTTGGAGTCGAAACATAAAAGAGCAACCAGCATTGAAAAAGTGGAACAGTGAAACCTAGTGTCTGAGAATATATAGCAGTACACATCCCTAGGACAACAGTAACTGTATAATTCCCCTGTCCTCAAAGTGCATAGCCTAAAATAGATGATGGAATTTAAAACCCAATATCTGGGGTTGGAAAGCAGAAAGAACTGATTAAACAGCTCTAAAATGGAAAAAAGATGTGAAACTTCCAGCTGAATAGCCAAATCTTCATATGACCACCAGATGGCTCCTACCTCCTTGAATATTATCTTCCAAAAGAGATTAGTCTCTCAAAGCATATCTTGGAAAGAAGTACTTTGGCTCACTTCAGGAGGAACTCCTCAGTTTTCCCTTGGGTAGCCTGCCTACATATTTTCAAATATAGTTTGTAATCCAACCCTTACAAAATGCTTCAAGATCTGATGAATGGGCAAAATGCTTTCAGGTTTCTTCTCCTCTTGGAAGGAAGGTGAAAACTTTACATGTTTCCGGTTCACATTTACATCAATAAGTGCCTGACAATTCTCCAATATAAGATCATCTCCAAGAGAGGGGAGATGCAGGAGCAAGATGATGAGTTAAGTTGCAGCCAAATATAATTCCCTTTAAAAAGCCATCCTGACAAGCTGTCAGTCTGGATGGATCTGGTCTTCACTGAAAAGGCTAGATTAAGCAGAACATCCAAGTATACCAATATAGTATGGTGTACGGGGCAATACAATGGAGTAGCTTTCATGATAGTTATAGGAGGCCTTCAATATTCTGTTCTAAGCCGAGCAATATCCACAAACTACGTGCCAAAATGCCCAATGCAGAGTGTGCACGTGTGTTTTCAGCATAAAAAATGAGATGGCACAAGGGAGCACAGCACCGTGGGAACCTTGGGCTCTTATTCTGGATCTTCTTCCTGTTACGAGTGTGAAGTTATTGAAAGATAACTGACTGTTCCTACGCAGGCTATTGGAACTAGGAGAGTCATTCCAGCTGCTCTGAATACGAATGTAAACAGACATTTTCATGGAATACTGAAGTTTCCATATTGAGTGAAACACTTCCCTTCTGTAAGCTACACTGCTATTTAAAAAAGCCCTACAGACTGCAGAAGTGAGTGGAGAGTTGCATATTTTAATGAAAGGCTCTGACGCAAAGGATTACTGAATTTTGATAAAGGATTACTGTGATGGCAACACAGAGTACGACAAAGTTATTTATAAAGTTATTTGCTTCTGAGGCTTTACAAGATGAGAAGCAAAACAAGTTTTCACTTCAGTTAAGGGTGGTAAACAAAGTACACAGTTACAGAGACCAAGGAGAGATTACTCATATTGTGCGGTAACTACAGTTCAAGATATTTCCCCACCACCACCACTCTTATGGATGCTCAACTTCAGATGCCTCCCAGGAGGTTTGTATCAGAGAGTTTCAGCAGCAGTGCCCATTTGTCTCACACAAGCACTCCTGATGGCCTCATGCCCTGTACTGAGATATAGAGCTGCATGGGCAAACTACCCCCAGTTCCTTTTCCACTGTGATTTCTGTGAGACAAAACTTTGAACCAGAGGGAAAGGAGGGTGGGTAGTGGGGCACCCATAGAGAGACATCTTGAAGAAGTGCAGTTACTGCACAAGGTGAGTAACCTCTCCTTCTTTGAGTAATGTCCCTATAGGTGCTCCATTTCAGGTGACTCCCGAGCAGTATCCCCGGAAGCAGGAGGGAGCCTTGGATTTGAGTCCAACACTGAAGTTATAACTGCAATGTTAAATACAGCATCTGATCTGGCAGCATGAATCAAAGCTTAGTGTTTGGAGACCAGGTTGCCACTGTTCAGATATCAGCCACTGGAATATCCTTCAGCAGTGCTATAGAAGCATGCTGAGATCATGTAGAATGGGCTAGGCACTTCAGAAGGAGGCTGAACCTTGAGATTTTTGAGTGGAGATTGTGGATCCTCCGGTTCTGTCTATAAACAAACTGTCTGGGAGACTTTCAAAATGGTTTGGTTCTGTCCAGATAGAAGGCTAATGCTCTTCTGACATCCAAAGTGAGGAGGGAAAAATCTTCAGTGGTCTGGTGTGGTTTTGGGAAGAAGACTGGAAGATGAATATCCAGGAATATTAATGGTTAATACAGAATTCAAAATATACCTTTGGTAGAAGGCTATGATGTGGTCATAATGAAACTTTCTCCCTGAAGAATACTGTAAAGGGAGGGTCTGGGATTATAGCCCCCTTTCCCCAACTCTTTTGGCAGAAGTGACAGTCACCAAGACAGCAGTTTTCATGGCCAGGTGAAGATGGGAACAGGCAGCCACCGGCTCAAAGGGGACAATTAAGGACCAAGTTAAGTTTAGGGGTGAGCTCTATTCAGTGGAAAGGTTCAACCTCTTAATGAATTTTGCTGTCCTGGAGTGAGCAAGCACTGAGAATCCCTCAACACAGCAATGAAAGGTCATTTTGGCTGCCATATGAGCTTTACTGAACTCATGGAGAGTCCTGACTTTTTCAATTCCAACAGGTAGTCAAGGACAGCGAAGAGGGAAGAATGAACACGTGAAAACTGCTTCCCAGTACAACAGTGGTGAAATCTCTTACATTTCTGAAGGCAAATGTTTCGCAAGGTATCTTTCTGCTGTTTAACATCACTGTTATACGTCTGCAGAATAGGAAGATGCTATCCCCAAGAACCATCAAGGAACCAAGCTCTGAGATGAAGAATTCCCAGGTTGGGATGAAGAGTCCAACGGGAATCCTGAGACAGCAAGTGGGGAGATGCCAGACAACAAAGACGAATCAGCTAACGGTACCACGCTTGACGTGGTCACTATGGGATAACTAAAATGGCCCTGGGTTTGTCTTGTCTGATCTTGTTCAACACTCTCAAGATCAAAGCTGTGGGAGGATATGCATGGAGAAGGGGCCTTTTTTCCAAGGAATGAGGAAAGGAGTCCACCCTCCTCTTGAGCAGAATTTCTTGTACTTCCTGTTGGTGGTGGCAGTAAACAAGTCCACCTCTGGAAACTCCAGGGTCAGAAAAATGCAATTGCGGATCCATAAGTCCAGCTCCCAATTGTTATCTAGGGAGAAGTGACAGCTGAGATTGTCAGCCATCATGTTTTATATACCTGGAAGGTGAGACTGAAATAAGGACGTGATTGGTTATTACATCAGTTCTATAGCTTTATTGCTTCAGCACCGGGGGGGGGCGGGGGGAAGAGATCTTGCACCCCTTTCCTCCTGACAATTGATGTAGAACATGCAGGCTATGCTGTCTGTCAAGACTTTGATGGATTTGCCTTTGATTAATGGAATGAAATAGCTACAGGCATTTTTGACTGCCCTCAGCTCCAGGAGGTTGATGTGTAGAAGAGACACTTGGGCAGACAATTTGCCCTGAATGGTGAGCGTCCCCAAGTGTGCCCCTGCACCCCACCATGGCTGCATCTAATGTTACGGTGATATGAGGCTGGATGAAAGGAACACCTGCACAAACACTGGATGGGTCCTTCCACCAACTGAGTAAGTCCAGTACTCAGTGAGGGAAAGACACTAGATTGTGCTTCTTCAGGCTATAAATTATCCTGAGCCATCCCTGGACACAGCAAAGATGTAACCTGGCATGTTATATTACAAAGGTACAAGCTTCATGCGTTCTGGCAGTTGGAAGCAACGGTCTTCCCAGTGGTCACCATGAGAAAGGCATGAGGCTCTTGAAAACTGTTAATTGGTGGCCCAAAGATTCTAATATAGCCACTGAGGAAAGCCATTAAGCACAGAAGATGGCATCCAATGCTGCTCAGACCAATGAGAAGGGACATAGATTTGTCTTGCCCCTAGATCCTCTCTTTCCATAAAGGTGTCAGGGAAGATGTCCCTATGCTGACAGGTCCTTGCACAAAGATTTGGGAATCTGAAGAGAGGTCCTCATTATTGTCTACAGGATGAGCTCTGCCTAGCTGAGAAAGCACTGGAGAAGCAGGTGGCACCAGGGAAAGATCTAATCCTGGTGACCCGGTTGATATCAGTATCAACAGGTACTCCCCATTGAGAGGGGAGACTTCGGCTCTTCTGAGACAAACAAGTCTCTTGAATACCTCAATTCTTGTGGTATCAGGTGGATTTGTGCTGAGAATGAGGGATGTTCCACAATCTGTACCAGGTTGAGACCTGCTTTGATGGGTCCTGTCTAGCAGAAGTCATTGGTACCAAAGATGACGACTCCTTTGGACGCACCAAGGGACCCTGGATCACTTGTCTACAAACTAAAGGCAGCACAGGATGGCCTGTCGGTACAGCGCTTCTGGAAGCAGAGAATTTATTGTCTCTCCTAATGCGTTCATGCTTAGGTGGTACTGAGTATAGCTTTGATACCAATGTATGGTTGTTACTGTGGCTCTTTGAAGGGCTCTGAGTCTTAGAAGACTTCCCAGTATTACAGGAGCCTGGAGCCTCAGCAGTATCCAGTCTGGGACCTGAGGTCTCCGACAGTCAATTTCTGAAGACACTGGGGCTTTTTTGAAATAGGATCTTCATGAGGAGAACTAGAACTCCTCTTTTTAAGTGCTTATTTGGTACCCTCCAACATCTTTCCCTGAAAAGGTGGGGGGAAATCTGGTGCAGAAGCTGATGAGGCACTACGCTCAAAGGCTGATGTACAGGGGAGTATCGTGGCCTGGATCCGAAGATGGGAGTGCTCCATCGTAGAGGAGCTTGAATTTAATCTCCTGTTTTTTTCTAGCTTTGATCTTAAAGTTAAATAGGTATTGTGCTTTTGAGGGATATGACTGTACCCCAAACAGTAATTGTACTGGCAATGTCCAGCACTCAGTGGGACAGATTCCTGAGACATGAGACTGTACTTGAATCCCAGAGATCCTGGCATACTCTGGCGACAAGGCAAAAAACCCCACAGGGAACCCCTCAGGCGGGGAGAAGGAGAAGCACTGAAAAAAGCTTGCCTCAAATGAAGCAAAGAAATTATAAAATACAACTTGTAGAAGTGAATAATTACACGAAATTAAAAATTAGATGATCCTAAAGCAAGCTTAGGGCAACGCTAGAAGCAGGCATGCTAGACACTCTCTCAGGCTGAGGGAGGTTTGCCACACAGCTCTACTCATAGTTGGGACAGGGAACGAGGATGTCTGGAGTTCATGCATGGGCTTAACAGGCACTGCTACTGAAAACCTCCAATCAAAGATGCAAGGGATGCATGCACACCTGAAGTGGAGTGCCTATAGGGACACTACTCGAAGAAGAAAAAAAAGTTACCAGTTCAGTCTGTTCAAGCTGGTATAGCAACTACAGTTCATGCTAACACTGCAATGTGGAAGATTTGTTTTTGAAAATTTAGTGTACCATTCTGGTACATTTCTGTACTTCAATTTATTTTACTTTTAAGTTTAGGGTATAGGTTATGCTAGACCATTATGAAAAAGTTTCAGGTACGAGTTCAAAACAGAAAAGCACTCTAACAAAGCAGTTTCTTTACCTGCAGTTTCCGTGCCATAGCTACCACCTCATGATCAGCAGGGTTGTATTTGTAACAATTGGAAAACATCAATCGGACATCTGCTGCAAATTCCTGAGCATCTCTGTATTCCCGGTTCTCCAGTTTAGACTAGAAGGGAAAACAAAACTCCACTATCAACAGAGCAAGCAAAACAAGTTACTGAATGGACAAGAAATATCTTGGATCTATGGCATCCATAGAGTTCTGGGCTTCCACCTAATCTCCATCTATATCTAACCTTTGCCAAATGGAGCATTGCTTTGGAAACTTGCCAGAAACCTGAGATCTGCATTGGATTGACATAAAATGGAGCAGATTACAGCCATCCTGAACTATAACATGGAGGTGCATCCAAAAGACGACTACAGAAATAGCATACAATGCAGATAAACTGCTGAGACCAAAATGGAACATTGTATGCTGGAGCTGGTATTCCTTCATAGAACATCCCTCCATAGTAACGGGCAGCTGCAAGCTACATGGGAGAACACGACTGCCCACATGTGGCAGACACTTTCACTGACTACCAATTCAAAGGACAGTATGAAGGAACTAATCCACTAGATTACTGGTCCCCATGCCCATGAACATCATTACCAATCACAGTGCAGGGTTTTGTTTGAACAACAATACGCTAAAACTTCACACACACACCTGAAATTATTTTTTAAACAAACAAGTTTTTAATCTTTGTATCACTTTCTTATAAGAGAAATCCCAAACTGTCAGTAGCAGTTAAAGACATCCCGCAAGTCGGGTCAGTCCAGCATAGCAGTGACAGTTTGAGGAATTAGAAATTGGGACCACAGGATAATCCCTCCTTCAGGTCAGCAGGAACTTGGAAGCATTCAAGAAGGCAACATGCTTGGCATTTTTCTGTCAGACACAGGGAACCACATCCAACTGGCTGTGGCAATGTAGGATTTTTGAGAGTAGTGTGGGAACAAATACCCCAAGGATCTAAGGATGAATCTTATCCCCACCCCCGGGGAAGAGATAGAGCTTGATTAAAGAAACAAAGCAGTTGAACTGTGCAGGCTTAGTCAGTCCTGAGTGAGACTGTCGGGCATTACAAAAACACAAGCCTTAAAATAAACTCCCTGCACAGCAACCTCATTTTATTATGAAGTGAATGTAGTGGTGTGAAGCCCTGATGTGTGCAGATCTCAATTTATCGACAGTTGTCCACACCATCTCATTATATACCTCAATTTTTGTCTGAAGGAGCCAGAGGTGAGGATAGTTCTGTCTCCATGGCTCATTCAATCCTTTGCCTCTCTGCTGTGCCTGCCAACAACAAGGCCAAAAGTGATGGTGTTTTTTTGAGAGGTGGACACCTGACCATCAGCAACTGGAACAAGACCCACCAATGCATTTCATATAAACATAAAACAGTTGTCATGGGCAATGATTTTTGCTCACAACCAACTTGAACTAAATTTCAACCAGTGACCTGGAATAAAGAACTTTGTTATCCCATTACCAATGCTTCAGCCATCCAGATCCTCTCTGTACTTGTGGTTTTTCAGAATTTCCTAGCTGTTTTTTTTTGGTTAGATTTGGAGAATACTACAGAATGTGCAAAGTTATTATGCATATTCAGAAAAAGGGGCGATGGTACCAGCTCAATCTTCAGCACGGTTTTTAATTATTCAATTGAAGAAAAAACTATACTCCTTCATTCACTTCATTCTGGCAAAGTTCCTAGTGTAATCTCAATATGGGGGTGTGGGAGAGAGAAATTTGTCTCTTTCTTTTGCTTAAAGTATTTTAAAAAAGAAACCTGGGTTGTGTGAATATTAGGGCTCAGAGTTAAATTGATACAACCAAAGAATTCTGCAGTTTAAAGCTATGTCCATGATGAGGTTATAAAATGACAGTGCTCCAAACAATGAATTGACATTTTCAGCAGAGATATGGACTGCTTTGCAATTACTTCTCTTGGATAAGTAACTCCCAAATACTCCATGAGAGGGAGCTAGCTGTGTCCTCACAGCAGAAGGCTTCGATTTAGATGCTCTGGAAACGTAGTCCTTTACATTAAGCAAAACATTTCCTTTAAAGGTGAATAGCCAATGTGGTGGTGGTTTTTCTTTTTTTTTTTTTTAAGTAAATTCCCCTACTTTAGCAATTTGTTCTTATTGATTTAGCCCATTTTTTTGGATCTAGGTTTTTTGAGTTGTAGGGGGACAATGTTGGGGAAATTTACTTTTTAAAAATCCACTGGCAATTTTTTTTTTTTTTTTTAAGACCCATTCTGGAAAGGACTGTCTTCTTTTCAGGACCTGTCACTTAAAGGAGTAGCACACTATGGACAGATGAGAGACTTCACCTACCAGAATTCTCAGGTTACACAGAATGAATGGTTAATTGATTTCAGACAGAGTCCCAGAGAAGAATCCTTTCTTTTGCAACACACACATTTTTGGTGGATATCTACAACACACCATGTTAAGCATGCAGCTGCACACGTACGCCCATATACATGAGTTGGCATGTCAAACAGACTGCATTTCCCCAGGGAAGTTATTCCTCCTGCACAGTCAATTTTTTTTTTTATTTTATTTTTTTTTTGGCTATGTGAAACTGAGCTTACTTTGATTGTGCTCAGATCCATGGGATGTTTAATGATATCACAATAATCATGCAGTCCCAGTGCTTCCACGTCCACAGGTTTGTAGAAGGGCCATGCGTAGGCAGCATGCTTCTTGGCAAACATCTCTTTGATGATGCCACTGCAATACTTTAACTGCTCAGACACTTTGTTACTGTTACTCTTTTCTACCACATGCTGCTGAGAGTCCGGAACATCCTTCTTTGGAGGTTTCACTGGCCGGCTGCTTTCCCTTCGGGGGCCCATCTTGGCAGACTTGGGTTCAGTGGGCAGCGAGGAGGATTCGTGGATTGCATCTATTGTTGTTGGCGTTGTGGTGTCTGCTTTCCTCTTCACTCCTTTTTTTGTCTGTAAAACAACAAATACAACAGCATTATAATATTTTATTTAGTCTTGTGCTCTTTTGTTACTATTGTATTCACAGGATCCACCTCTGGTTGTATATTAAAGTCTAACCACTAAGTACTCAGGTGAGATAGGACTAAAGTTAAAAAGCTTTCTATAAATATGCATGCTGGAAGCAGTTTGTACTGAGCCCTCTAGAAAATGTGTAACCACAAATTATCTTTATTATATTAGCAAAGGTCAAGAGGATGGTTAAATGAGTACACCTCTACCCCGAAATAACGCTGTCCTCAGGAGCCAAAAAAAAATCTTACTGCATTATAGGTGAAACCGCGTTATATCGAACTTGCTTTGATCTGCCGGAGCACGCAGCCCCGCCCCCCATTAGCGCTGCTTTACTGCGTTATATCGGGGGTAGAGGTGTATTCAAAATCTTTTACTTAAGAACCATGTTAGGGTCAAGTAAACCTCTTAGGATTCATTTCTACAGCTTGTGCGGTGTTTACAGAAGCCCAGATCTTGGATTATTTTGGCTGAGTTGCTTGATGGGATTTTCAGAAGTACCTAAGGCAATCAGGTGACCAACTCCCACTGAAGGGTCATATAACTTGGGTACCTAACTCTGTCAAGAACTTCTGTGGCTGTCAGGTGCCATTTACAAAAGTGCCATGTCTCAGGAGAAAGGAAGTGGCAATCTTACTGATGTAATGATATAAAAGGCATTGCTCAAAATAAGAAATATTAGTTAGCAGGAGATGTATGCCAAAATTTTCAAAAGCAACTAGTGATTCAGGTACTCAACTTGAGACATAATAAAGGAGCCCAATTTTATTGGGTGGGAACTCAGCTCTTTTTGAATAGTAAATTTAAAGAATGTTGTGTTGCACATCCAAAAATTGAGGCACCCAAAATTACTAGTCACTTTTGGATAGCTTAGCCACAGTGACACAGCTTTTCAAGCCAGATGGCTTTCTTTTCCTTGAAAAGCCTCAAAAAAAACCCACTATTAATCCCAGTACACAAGGCTGCTGGCTAAATGTTTAGTGGAAATTGTGATGGGCAAATACTGTTCTACTCAATGACTTTGCTACAGTCAACAATCTATGGAAAACAGATTCTACTTTTAATGGATAAGGACAAGTGAGGCAGGGTCTTAGTGGTTAGAGAAGAGGACTGGGAATCAGAACTCCTGGACCCTAATCATCAATCTATGATTCTGCCCTTGACCGGCTGTATGACCTTGGACAAGTAACTCAGGTGGGATTTTCAAAGACAAATGAGGAGTTAGGAGCCTAACTCTCCTAAGTGCTCTTGAAAATCCCACCCTTCACTTCTGTGTCTCAGTCCCATCCCTCCAATCAGTAAAAATCTGTAAAGCAATTTTAAACCCTAAGATGAAAGGGACTTCACAGTGAATGTTTTAAAATAGTCATCCAATAAAAATCTTCTCTCTTCTAGAGAGAAAATTGAACACAAAGAATCCTGACTAACTCCAGAGTGTCCTTGTTTACTCACCTTCACAGGCTGTGCAGCTGTTGGGATAACAGGTGGGTGTGCCTGAATGGGCTGGGGAGCAGGGGTTGGGGGAACAGAAGGTGGGGGAGGAGGGGGAGGAGGTGCAGGTGGTTGAGGAGGCACCACTGTCATTACTGGCGGCTGGACAATAAGGTCAGGGGTCACAGAAGGAAAGGAATGAGTTGTTTGCACAGACTGAAGATTCTGTTGTGGGGCCTGCGTCTGAGCTGGGGATGATGCTTGAGTTACATTTTGTACCGTAGATGCTCCTGGCTTGGGTGTAACTGTCAAAAAATGAAGGAATAAAGAAGGGCCACATTTAATGCTTTAAACGTACTCATTTTGATCAGGCAACAAATGCACATTTCATAATGGTCATTATTATTTTTTAAATAGTGGTGCTTGGGTAACAATACTTTAGCGCATCCTTCCCCGAGTAATCAAATTCAGGACAGATACTAATCAAATTTTTCATGGTCCATTTTAAGTAGAATCAGGTCCAAAGACACACTGCCCTCAAAGGGGTCCCTATCAGAGCCGGGTGAGAGTCTACTCTCCTTCCCCTGCCTGCTTATCTTTTTCTGGCCATTCACATGGCTACAGTTACCAGGCTTGTGGTACCGCACTGGGCAGAACTTCCTTCAGAAGCAGTCAATACCCATCAATGAACAACAGCTGTTGCTATTCAGTGGCGATAAGCAGCCACCTCAACACATCTGCAACAGTCTCAGAGAAAGATCATCAATCTGCCAGCTAGCAGGAACTCCCATGAGGCAACTTTTAACATGAAATGCAACAAGAACCTCAGATACCTGTGCAAAAGCCAGATATCTGTGAACACAGGGTTTCCACATTAAAGGATGGGAAAGGCATTTTGAAAGTCATGCCCCTAAGTAATTGAGGAATTCCACCATACTTGGTGGCACCTTAAAGACTAACAGATTTATCTGGGCATAAGCTTTCGTGGGTAAAAAACCCACTTCTTTTTGCACTTCTTCTGGGTTTCTTACCCACGAAAGCTTATGCCCAAATAAATCTGTTAGTCTTTAAGGTGTCACTGGACTCCTTGTTGTTTTTGTGGATACAGACTAACACGGTTACCCCTCTGATACTTGGTACCATACTTGGTGTTAACCAGAAGCACTGCCTCCTTTTGATAGTGTTTGCAGGGTGACGTTTGCCAGCACAGTAATCTCATGCTAGGAGGCAGTACTTCTGAGAAAGACACCCACCCATTGCAGGCCAGCAGGCATTACAAGAGTACCCTCCTAGCAGACATCAGATATATTTCACTGTGTCTGTTTAGCAACAGTTCTATTTTTATATATGCAAATTCCAGGAAAAGGAGCACCTATCATTCTAGACAGGGACTTCCTGACATTTTAACTTACATACTATTTGGAACATCCATTCGCCCAATCACTAACAAAACCTAATCATGAGCAAAAAATAACTGATTTTTAGCTTGCAGAAGTTCTAACTAGGATAGCAACCTGAAATTAAGAGATCACAGTGTAGGCCAGCAAATACAGTAGAACCTCAGAGTTATGAACACACCAGTCACCCACACACCCCATTTGGAACTGGAAGCACGCAATCAGGCAGTAGCAGAGACCAAAAAAAGAAAGGCAAATACAGTAAAGCACTGTGTTAAACGTAAACTACCAAAAAAGGGAAAGTTTAAAAAAAAGATTTGACAAAGGTAAGGAAACTTTCTTTCATTTAAATTAAGATGGTTAAAAACAGCATTTTTCTTCTGCATAATAAAGTTTCAAAACTGTATTAACTCAATGCTCAGTTGTAAACTTTTGAAAGAACCACCATAATGCTTTGTTCAGAGTTCCGAACCGCCTCCATTCCCGAGGTGTTCATAACTCTGAAGTTCTACTGTATCTATATTTTGGCTGCCATTTCCCAGTATTGCTCTTTCAGCAAAGCACTGGAAAACTCTTTAGCAGGACATGCAGCAGCAGGACATGCAGCAGCATGTGCATGACTTCAGTAAGCAGGGATGTGTCCACAGATTCAATTTATTGAGGAAAAAAGCTGTGGCCAAATTTAGTCACTTATAAATTATAGCTACAATTTCAACACAAAACCGTGGCATTGTGTAACAGTTAAGATGTCTCAAGTACAACCACCACTAACCCAGCCATTCTTCTTATTGGATGCGGAGCTTGGCAAACCAATTTACAGCAGCCTCATCACTGAAACGCAAAGCCCTCAGACTAAAAAGCTAGGCAAAGCAGTGGAAAGGCCGAAGGGTAATACTCTGTATTGAAAATGCTGTTTCCCTAGGCTGAATCTCAGGAATCTTCTGAGTGGCGGGTTAATGGTAATATGAAAATAAGCGTTCTGGAGGTCGGGGGCCAAAAGCCAGTGTCCTTTCTCTAACCACAATAATTCTGACATTAGAGTCACCACTTTGAAATGTTGTGTTCTCATAAATTTGTTGAGTTTTTGTAAATCCAGGATGGGTTTCCACCTGCCAGTCTTTTTCTGAGTTAGAACGTAATGGGAATAAAAACCTCTCCCCGTGTTCTGATGGTACAGGTTCTATGGCACCTAATTGTATGAAGTGGTTTATTTCCTGTTACAACAGGTGCTCGTGAGAGGGGTCCCTGAAGAGGGACGGGGAAGAGGGGTGGGATAGAAATAAAAAGAGGATGGAGTAGCACTTCTGGATAATCTCTAAAACTCATTTGTCTGTCATGATGGTGTTCCAGACTGGGTAGCATGGTGACAGACGGTCTCCAAATGGATGGGGCACCATATCTGGTTTCGGAATCAGAGTGTGGTGGTCTCGTGCCCTCCATCAGACCTTCAAAATGATTGTCTGGAGGTGGATGGTTGAGACGTCAAAGGTTGATCTTGGTTCTGCCGACGTCTGTTCCATTTTTGTTTATGCCACTGATTGTACTGTCTTTGTGGTCGGAAGTATGGCAGAGACCGGAATCTCTGGTTGTAAAACCTACTGTTTCTTATTTGCCGATATGAAGATATCCAGGGCTTTTAAGGTCACCCTCGGGTGCGTAGAGAGACACCGGTTTTGTCTGTGAATAATTTTTGACCTTCAAAGGGCAAGTCCTCAACAGTTGCTTGGACCTCCCTTGGGAACCCAGAAAGATGGAGCCAGGATGCATGGTGCATGACCATAGATGTAGCAATGGACCATGCTGCTGTGTCTGCAGAGTCAAGAGAGGCCTGTAGGCCTCATCCTGGCGATGAGATACCCCTCAGAAATGTTTGCTCTTTTTTGTCATCAGGCAAACTTTCAATAAATTCTGACATTTTAGCAAACAGACTGTGTGTGTATTTTGCCAGTAGGGCCGCATAATCAGCTATGTGGAACTGGAGTGTGGCGGAGGAGTAGGCTTTCCATTCGAAGAGATCTAGCCTTTTCTAATCCTTATTATATGGGGTCGTTCTGGACTGGTGTTGTTTTCCCCTTTGGTTGACCGTACCCACCACCAGAGAGTTTGGTGGGGGGTGAGTGAATAAAAACTCAGCAGCTTTTGCTGTCATGTAATACTTTTTATCAGACCGCTTACACGAGGGAGGGGCTGTAGAAGGTGTCTGCCAGGTTATTTTTACAGGCTCTCTGATAGCATCATGAATTGGCAGGGCTATCTTTGCTGCTGGGGATGCCTGGAGTATGTCCGTGAGCTTGTGTTAAGTCTCTGGTAGTTGTGCTTTTGAAGAGGTCTTGAAAAGATATAAAATCATCCCCTGTAGTTTGGGGGAAGGGGGGGAGGAGGAGAGAAGAATGAGATGTGAGTGGGCAGCAAAGTGTCACCTTCAGTTGTATCCTCAGGCTCCTGGGTCTCTTCCTCTTGTGTCTCTGAGGGTGCTGGGACAGTTGGCAAAGAGGACCATACTACTATGGACCTAGACGGGATAGGGGGCCTGAGGTTTTGGGCCCTATACATTACCCGTGGATCCCAGTATGGCCAGTTTGGTGGGAATGGTATAGGGGCAGTGCCCATGGTTGACCATACCAGCCCTGCATGTCTGTAGATGTTTAGTGGTGAAGTGTATATTACTGCCTCATCCTCTTCTTCCTCATCACTGGAGATAGGAGGGGCTGATCCACAGGGAGTGGTTAACAGGCTTGGTCCTGGTCTAGATGGGGTAATGTCCGTACCAAGTAGAGGAGATTCAAGCGTTGAGGCCACTTTCAGGTCCACACGCCCAATTGCTGCGGAACTGTGACACTCGGTGCCAGGGACGTGCACTGACCAGGAATAAGAGTTGAAGCGATCAGTGCAGATGATAGAGCTGTGCTTCATAGGTACAGCAGATGGCGCCATTGTACTGCTTGGTGCACAGGTTCTCTTCTGCTGCGTAGGTGCCAAGCTGGGAGGCTTGACTTTACTGTGTGAACCTCTATTAGAGCTTGCCCACATAGGGTCTTTAGCTCCTCGGAAAGTCTCAGTACCGGACGCTCCCGGTGCCTCACTGTCCGGCGCTCTTGGTGCCATCAATACCGGGGCAGATTTTTCATTTGGAGATCACTTTCTTTTAGGCAATTCTCGACATGGGGATGAGTGTGGCTTTTTGGTATCCTTTCTAGAAGTAGGCTCCTTAGCAGCCGCTGTTGAAGCAGATCCCGTCAGATGCTGCCGCCCGTTGGCCAGGAAGCGTCCTGGACTCGGGCTTGGAGGCCAGTCTGAGGGATTTCTTCATCATAAGGAGCTTCAATTAGAGATCCCTGGCCTTCCTTGTCCAGGCTGTCAGTTTTCTGCAGTGCAGACACTTTTGGGTATTGTGTGTCTTGCCAAGGCAGGGGGGACACTGTGCACAGCCGTTAGAGACCAGTATGGAAAGTCTGCAAATCAGGCAGTGTTTAAAGCCAGGTGCGCTGGGCATGCTTGAGAGAACAAGTCCTTGGAAAGAAAAACAGGGTTTATCCCTGTTTCTCCATTCCCGCCGCCCCCTCCCTTTTTTTTAAGGCAATAGCTGAGTACCTGACAAGGGAGGCAGGGGTAAAAGAGGAAAGGTGAAAAATATAATTTTTTTAAAAATGAAAAAGTAGAATATTAAATATGAAGGGCAAGGGGATGGGGCAGCTAACTACAACTAAGCTAACACTATCAGGAACAACTATGAACTATTAAGCTTATTTGAGGTAAGAGAGGGTGCTGCTGGTCACTCCGACTCAAGCCAAAAGTGGTAGAGAAGGAACTGGGGGATTGGCTGCACACCACTAATGTTACCGCTTGGCAGGGCGCGAGATGGCTACACCGTGTGCATGGCCCAACCAGGCACTGCTACCACAAATCTCTGATTAAAAGCACATGGCATCAAGACACCTAAAGCGGAACACCCACAGGGACACTTCTAGAAGAAGAATATATGCTTTCAAGACTTCTGCTGGCTACATTTGGGATTCTGGTAATATAAGACTCAATCTACACACTGGAGAACTTCATGCTGTGGAACACACACACGCACACACACACTCTCTCCCTCCCCCTCTTTTACAGTCTGCCTCTCTCCCTACCTGAATTCTACAGGTTGGTCTCTAAAGTATCCTGTTACAGCTTTATTTTTTTAATCTCAACCAAAAACATTAATTTATAAAACGAAGTCCATTCTTCATAATCCCAAACTTAGAACAGTGAGAATTGTGCTGTGGCTTATCCCAGACACCAGCAGCTAACTGAACATATCCAGATTGCAGGAAGGATTCGTACACTACAAGATGCAGGTCAAAGAGATGCTCAGTTCTTGAGGCTTCTGGCAGATTCCACTCCTCGTGGCTATTCCTGACACACCCACTAGTAGTGGGCACAGTTTACCAGGCTAATGAGAGGCTTATTTGAAGGTACATTTCCCCAGAGGGCACACCCACTGTAATACTGAATTGATATCAGGGAACCCTGAAGTGATGCCAACACACTAATGTCACAAATATGACATTATAACTTCACTGCAAGATCAAGCAGAGGGTGAGCTAGTGAACATTATCCTATTGGAAACTTAAATACAGAAGACAGCTGTCCAAGTACACTCTGTTTGCAGAAAGGTTCTTCCTCAACACCTGCAGTAAGCTTCCCATCCTCCGCAGCTTATCACATGAACTCTCTTATTTATCAGTTAAACCAAAGACTAGTGACTACACAGTGAAGTCATTGTTAAATCTGCTTATAAAGATGATAGAAACCAGTAAGCCATTTTCTCCACTAGGATCCTATACTACTGGTGTTAGAAGAGTAACCTTTCAGCAAGGTGGTGGTCAAACCCACAAAGATGCTAATTAAAACCTATTTTCAAATACAACATACAAGAGATGTAAAAAAACATTTGTTGAGCAAGAGCTTTGGGCCTGAACTAAACCAGTGCAGAGCAATGTTTTATGGAACACTAGTCTACTTTCTATGGAGAGAGGAGGCTGTATAGCTTGGATGGCCTTCATCCCAGGAGAACAGGAACCAATCTTCTAGGGGACAGACTAGTCAGGTGGGCATTAAACTAACAAAAGGGGAGGATGAAAGCAGGGAACAAATGATGTTGAAAACAAAAGGAATCAAGGAACAAAGGGATGTGAAGAGAAGAAATGCTATAATTGCCTATACATCAATGCCAGGAGCCTGGGTAATAAAGTAGAAATGGAATTGCTCATTTACAAGTGTATCATCTCACTTGTTCATATCACTGAAACCCAGTGGGAAAATTAGCATGATTGGAATGTTAAAACTAATGGTTATAAGTAGCTATTTAGGAAAGACTAAGCCCAGGTCTACACTAGTGGGGGGGTCGACCTAAGATACGCAACTTCAGCTACGCGAATAGCGTAGCTGAAGTCAGCGTATCTTAGGTTGACTTACCTGGCCGTGAGGACAGCGGCGAGTCGACCGCTCCCACTCCCCCGTCAACTCCGATTCCACCTCTCGCGAGCTGGAGTTCCGGAGTCGATGGGGAACGTGATCGGGGATCGATTTTATCGCATCTTCACTACCCAATCCGGCGGGTAGTGAAGACCTGCCCTAAGTGGACAAAAGGGGGTGGAGATTGGCATTCTGTCAAAACCAGCACTGCCTGCTTCCGAGTTACTGAGAAGTCAAAAGCAAGTGATCTTGAAAGCTTATGGATCAATGTTCTCTAACAGATTAAGGCACAAGATCGTTTATTAGCTGGTGGCTGCTACAGACCACCAAATCACAATGGAGAACAGGATGGCTGTATCCTTAAAAGACCTACCTATAACTTGGGGAGGACTTCAATTTGAATGACACATGCTCGAGGGTATCATGCTGCCAGTATTAAAACATCCTCAGAATTTTTAAAACTATAAATGACAATTTCCTAACTCAAAAAATTATGCATCCAATATGGGGAAAAATCTATAGTAGACCTCACCTTGACAAATGAAGAATTAGTCACAGAACTAAAATATTCAGAGATGCAAGTGATTATTAACAAATGCAATCAAATCATAATGTCCAAGCCAGTAATATAGATAAGTAATGTTTTAAAAGGCTAATTTCACAAAGATGAAGATAACTCAGTCAAATCAGCTGGAAGAAAGAATTTACATACAAAAATGTGAATGATAATTGGGAACTGTGTAAGAACTTTTAACTAAATGCTCAAAAAGTCAACTGAGAAAGATGGTTAACAATAACAGGAGTACTTGTGGCACCTTAGAGACTAACAAATTTATTAGAGCATAAGCTTTCGTGGGCTACAACCCACTTCTTCGGATGCATATAGAGTGAAACATATATTGAGGA